>NC_048307.1:50856259-50954612 GCF_013100865.1 Trachemys scripta elegans
AGGGTCCCACAAGGATCTGTACTGGGACCTGTGCTGTTCAACATATTCATAAGTGATCTGGAAAAGGGAGTGAACATTGCGTGGCAAAATTTTCAGACGATACAAAATGACAGTTAAGTCCAAAGCAGACTGCAAAGGGATCTCACTAAACTGACTGGGCAAAAAAATGGCAGATGAAATTCAGTGTTGATAAATGCAAAGTAATGCATATTGGAAAAAATAATCCCAACTATACATACAAAATGACGGGATCTAATTTAGCTGTTACCACTCAAGAAAGAGATCTTGGAGTCATCATAGGTCGTTCTCTGAAAACTTCAATGTGCGGCAGCAGTCAAAAAAGCTAACAATGTTAGGAACCATTAGGAAAGAGATAGATAATAAAACGGGAAATATCACTCCTTGAATAATTTGTGCAGTTCTGGTCACCCCATCTTTAAAAAGATATATTAGAGTTGGAAAAGGTTCAGAGAAGGGCAACAAAAATTATTAAGGGTGTGGAACTACTTCCATACGAGAGATTAAAAAGACTACTACTGTTCATCTTAGAAAAACGACAACTAAGGGGGGATAGGATAGCAATCTATAAAATCATGAATGGCATGGAGAAAGTGACTAGGGAAATGTTATTTACCCCTTCACATAAATATAACAACTAGAGGTCACCTGATTAAATTAATAAACTACAGTTTAAAACAAACAAGAGGAAGTACTTCTTCACACAACACACATTTAACCTGTGGAACTCATTGCCATGGGATGTTGCATAGGCCAAGTATAACTGGGTTCAAAAAAGAATTACATAAGTTAATGGCGGACTGGTCCATCAATGACTATTAGCCAAGACAATCAGAGATGTTCTGGGTGTTCCTAAACAGAGATCACCCCATGCTCTGGGTGTTCCTAAACTTCCAACTGGCAGAAGCTGGGACTGGATGGATTACTCGAAATTGCTCTGTTTTGTTCATTCCCTCTGAAGCATTTGGTACTGGCAATTGTCAGAGATAGGATACTGGGCTGGGTGGATCATTGGTCTGACCCAATATCATCATTCTTATGTAATAATTTTAGATACGGTAGACCACTGAGTGACCATCAGATGTTAACAGCTTCTTGCAGTCATTATTTACCTGGTCTAGATGTAAATCAGTAACCCAGTAGTGAAAGGGTCTATTACCCATTACCAATCTCCCAAGACATCAAGTCTCTTGGAATAGTGGAGAGAGGAATTTACTACTGTTTATTGTTTGGAATACCCCTTCAACAGTTTGAAAAAAAGAATATCTTCAATGGCGTGATAGATTTTTAAGATAAATAGGTTTAGAATCTGAGGGGTAGCCGTGTTAGTCTGAATCTGTAAAAAGCAACAGAGGGTCCTGTGGCACCTTTGAGACTAACAGAAGTATTGGGAGCATAAGCTTTCGTGGGTAAGAACCTCACTTCTTCAGACTTGCATCTTACCCACGAAAGCTTATGCTCCCAATACTTCTGTTAGTCTTAAAGGTGCCACAGGACCCTCTGTTGATGTTTAGAATCTGAATACTTCTCGCTGTTTTTGTGTAGGACAATATTTGGGGTCTCAGCTAGTTGACAGTGTCCACTCCCTGCCAGCCTCACTCAGACGTTAGTAACTGTCACCGGTCACTCTGCTTTACACTCCTTTGTTCTTCTCTCAGCCTTATTGCTTTTCATCATCCGTGTTATTAAGGGTGCTGCTGCTCTTGGATCACTGGTAGAATTATTTACATTGTTGAATCAACACAAAACTGCAGTGAGAATAAGCCTTGTTTCTATTGCTGGGATCTTTCTGGTTCTTATGGTAATGTCAAAGCTGGTGTGGCTTCAGGAATCTCAGCTTTATAGAAATCTTTCTTTATAATTTATCTATCCTCATTTTATTTACCACTCCACTAATTTTTATGTCATCTGTAAATTTTATCTGCAATGACTTTATATTTTCTTACAAATCATCATAGGGCCAAGAACAGATTCCCCTGAAATCCCACTAGAAACATCCCCACAGAATCACAATTCTCTATTTACAATTAGTTTTGGCAATCTATCAGTTAACCAGTTTTTAATCCATTTAATATGGGCCTCATTGATTCTGCATATTGCTAGGATCACTGTTTATTTTTATCAGAATGACCTGTGGGACTAAGTCAAATGCCTCGCAGAATTTTAAGTATATTACGTCAACAGTTATTTTTATCAACCAAACATGTAATCTCATCAAAAAAATCTATGTCAAGTTCGCTTGACAAGACCTATTACTCATAAAATCATGTTGACCGACATTAATTATGCTACCATCCATTAATTCTGTACTGACTGAGTTCTATATCCGCCTTTCTATGATTTTGTCTAGGATCATTTTCAGGCTAACTGACCTGCACTCATCCAGGTCATCCCATTTATCCTTTTCAAATATTGGTACAGCATTAGCTTTTCTCCAGTCCTCTGGAACTTTCTCAGTATTCCAAGATTTGTTAAAAATCAACAGTAGTCGTTCAGAGAGCTCCTTGCCAATTCTTTTAATACTCCTAGGTGCAGGTCGTCCAGTTCAGCGTGGATGAGAGCCCCCACCTGTACTAGCCCCAATACTGATCTAATCCAAAATGACAATTCCATTGGCCTGATGAATAGAAAAAGATTGCCAGAAGACTATTACTTTACCCATTACTTGTTCTTGGGTTTTTAAAACAGATTCTTAAATCTGCACATACCCAAGTCCATCTTAGTTAATAGTTATAATGAATTACATAATTGCATGAAATACTGTACCATGTCATATTTTATGTGATTATTAATATAGTCAGAATTGTGCATTTTAGTGATAGACCAGTAGACACAGAAAGATTCCTAATGTTATAAAAGGTCGATTTTACATTATATGAAATGGTTTTAGGCAGCCAGGAGTTTGAGGTATTCCTTAAAGATTAATGAATAAATCCTAATAATAGGACTAACTTTGTACAGTATAGATTTATAAATGTTTTTTCCTTCTTTAGAATGAACGTGAACAGATCATGACCACAAATGTCTGGCTAAACCAGGTAACCATCCCCTGCGGATGCTATCGCAACACATTGCTTTCTTGTTGTCCATATGACTTGACTGACACAAAATAACTTACATCACTGCTGTACAATTCTCTCTCTAGGAATGGACTGACTATCGTTTGGCTTGGCAGCCCTCTGACTATGAAGGCATAAATAAGCTGAGAATCCCTTCTAAGCACATCTGGCTGCCAGACATTGTGCTTTACAATAAGTAAGTCTTGATACAAAAAATGTTGCAAAGATTTTAAACAGAAACAAAAATCCTATTGATTTAACAAGAAAAAAAAACAAATATTTTTCGTTTGCAGGGAAAATAACCTTACAGTAAGCTTAGGATATTATTTAAATGAATAATACTGCACAATGAAAAATCTCTCCAAGGAAAGGTGGTAGATCCCTGTTCAAATCCCTTCTCATCAGGAAGAGGGGGAACTAGAACCAGTTGTCTCCCACATCCCAGGTGATTACCCTAACCATTGGGCTAAAGGTTATAAGGGTGGTCTTTCTCCTCCATCCTCCCAGCTGTTTTGTGTGGAATTAGGTGGCCTCTGAGCCCATATATTGGATCAGGCCCTGCAATCAATTTAGATGCCAGAACATGTCTCACAGTTCATGGATCACTAGAACAGATAGGCAGCTCCCTGCAGCCCAGACTTAAGAACCTATCTCTGAAAGCAGAGCAGCGTGGAGGACACACTCCTTTGGTCAGCATCTCCCAGTGCCTAGTATAGGTGGCTTCCCACCTAGCACGCTGGCTTTTGTGGATTGTATTCTAAGGAGCCTCTCTCTCCCTATTCATTGTATAGGGTGCCAGGTGCCTAACTCAGGTTTTGTGGGTCACAGTGTTGTTTCTGTGATTTTCTAGACACCTAAAAGTTCTGCGTTATGATGCTTAGCATCACACCTGGGTTCCTTTGTAGATCCACGCTGATAGAACTAGCATGAAGAGATAAAATTAATAAGGCAAAGAGATTCTATGTTGCTCAGTACCAGATGACTGGCAATGGATTAAAGAGCCTTATACTTCAATGTTGCTCGTTGTAATTGCCCCAAGCTGTCAGTGATTCAAACATGCTTGCCTCTGGTGGCTGTTAATTACCTACATGAAATGGCTTTGATGGTCTCAGTTGACTTTTATTCTCTGGGGTTGTCAGACTGGCACCNGTGAACATCATTCATAATATAACAACAGTTATATTAGATAGGATTATTTTTAATTTATATATATATATATATATATATATACATATATATATATATATATATATATATATATAATTATGTATATATTCTGCACATCAGTACTCACACACAGTATTGATATGCAGTCACACACACAGAATTTATTTGGCTGTTTATTTGTTTCACACTTTACTTAGAAGAAAAATGTTAATACTTACACGGCTCTTTTCCTCTTCAAGGAGCTTTCTTAACAGTAAATAATTATTTATGCCTATTTCTAAATATTATGGCATATAATTTCTGCTTCAGTAAGTGGGTGCAACTCAGTTGAAGTCAATGGAGCTATTTATATCAGTGGTGAATTTGATCTGATTTTTTTGCTCAAGATAGATTGCCTCTAAATTATATATTTCCCCCCTTATTTTCTTTAATAAAAATGAAAAGGAAAAATATAAAAAGTACTGTAGTTCAGACAATTTCTCTCTTACTATATTTTCTCTCATCTAACTTTAAAAACTGACTAACCCAGTTTTATTAAAAATGACGGTCCTACTCAAGGTTTTATTAATTTGTTTGTTAATTTACAGAGAAATAAAGTGATGAATAGTTACTCTTTTCTAGTCTCACGGTGTCCTTCAATAACAGGATCCATTAAGTTTATCAACAAATACGAATTTGGGAAATAGTCCTGCTTGAGTGGATGACATATTTAAGCAAAATAATCTTGGGATCATTTTAACAGCCTTTTCCGTTAAACCTATCTCAGACTGATTATACTTTCAGGAATGTTTATTTGCAGTCATGCCATTTTGCATTGCTGCCCTAACAAATATCATAAGCTAAGTGGCATCAAGCTGTTAGTCCAAGGAACCTGCAAGAAGCACTAAAGTATGTCTGGAAGTGGTGTTCACCATTACTTAGGGCACACTTTTCCCGCTGAACCAGTGACCCAGCTCGGTGATGGAGGACACTCTTCCGGTACAGTTTTAGTCTTTTGGATGAGACACAAAACCAAGAGAATTTGTGGGCACTAAAAATCCCATGGCACTTTTAGTAAGAGCAGGAGCTTTAATCACAATTATCCTGCCTAAATTACAACTCGTGTAATTGCATTCATTCTGCCTATGTTCCCCCTGTATTCCCAACTGAATATAACATTCTTCTTCACTTCCTGCTCAAAACTGTTTAAAAGTGTTGCCATGTGCTCTTAATGGCTCTGTTCCAAAGCAAAGGTGGCTGCATTTTGGTGATGGGTGATCTTATCTTTACATCTCTTTACACATCCCAATGGGGTGTAATAATGCGTAATGAATTGTTTATAAAATACTTTGTGATTATCGGATGAAACAGGCACTAGACATACACGTTATCATTAATAAATGACATTGTCTTAATATTGACAAAAGTGTTAATTCCCAGGTTGAAAAATGTATACATAGTTTTCATTGTCAAGTTATAAATACCTGAGGATTGGGTTTCATCACTGCAAGGGTACAGAAGTTTAATTCTAGCAGAGACAGTGGGACCTCTTTTGGATTCAGTAGAGGGGGCTGAGAATGTACTTTTCTGTATTTTGAACCCATATTCTGTCTTTTCACCGTTTCTTTATTTTTTCTCCCATTTCCTCAGTGCGGATGGTACATATGAAGTTTCCTTGTATACAAATGTGATTGTAAAGAACAATGGAAGCATTTTCTGGTTGCCTCCAGCCATCTACAAGAGTGCCTGCAAGATTGAGGTGAAGCATTTCCCATTTGATCAACAAAACTGCACACTGAAGTTCCGCTCTTGGACATATGATCACACAGAAATTGATATGGTACTTAAAACTCCCATGGCAAGCATGGATGACTTTACACCAAGTGGAGAATGGGATATTGTAGCACTTCCCGGAAGAAGGACTGTAAACCCCTTAGACCCAAAGTATGTTGATGTGACATACGACTTTATTATTAAAAGGAAACCTCTTTTTTATACCATCAATCTTATAATTCCCTGTGTGCTTATTACATCATTGGCTATCCTCGTGTTCTATTTGCCTTCAGACTGTGGTGAAAAGATGACCTTATGCATATCTGTACTGCTTGCCTTGACTGTGTTCTTATTGCTGATCTCCAAAATTGTCCCTCCAACATCACTGGATGTTCCACTGATTGGGAAGTATCTGATGTTTACAATGGTATTAGTAACATTCTCAATAGTTACCAGTGTCTGTGTACTGAATGTTCATCACAGATCTCCCAGCACCCACACTATGCCCCCATGGGTAAAGGTGGTTTTCCTTCAGAAACTTCCAACTTTTCTGTTCATGAAACGCCCAGAGAATAACTCTGCATGGCAAAGGTTAAGCAAGCGCAGAAAGAATAAATCTGATCATCTATGCACTGATCCAGCCGACCTGTACAAAAACTCCACCTACTTTGTGAACACAGCCTTTGCCAAAAAATATGATTTGAAAGTTACTGAGAATCCGGATAACATCAGTGGCCATCAAGATTTTAGGTTAAGATCTTCAATGAAGTTTTCTCCAGAAGTCCAAGAAGCAATTGATGGAGTCAGTTTTATAGCAGACCACATGAAAAATGAGGACAACGACCAGAGTGTAAGTAACAGGAGAAATCATTCCCATCTTTCCAAACCCCAGTTTTCTTTCTTTTGATGTCTCAAATAAGTGTATTCTTCTTCAGAAGGGAAATAAGAACCCAACCATCCTCCTTAGTGTTAATTTTTGTAGCGATCCTAGCTATAATTTTCATAGTTAATCACTGTTTAGTAATAAGTTTCTTTTCCTATAAATTTCCTATGAATAACAATTTGATAAAGCTGATATTGTTCTAAAAAGCAGTGTGCTAGGCAAGAATCTCAGACCCACAAACAGAACACATTTCTTGCTTTGGGGCGGAGGGAGATGGAGATGAGTTAATGTTAAACAAACTGTGTTTTCACATCAGGAAGGTAACGGGGTGTAGAGACCCCAGCTAGTGTGTGGCAGGGAGAGGGTTAACATTCAATACCTGTTCAAAGGAAACACCATATAATTGGGCCCACAATGAAGGGACTGCAGGTAAGCCAGCCATGAGCATGGCTGGGTTCTGCTAGAGCAAAGGTGGGCAAACTATGTGGCCCATGGGACCCTCCTGCCCGGCCCTTGAGCTCCTGACCGGGGAGGCTAGACCCTAGCCCTTTCCCTGCTGTTCCCCTTCTCCGCAACCTCAGCTCACTACGGCAATGCTCTGGGCGGCGGGGCTGCGAGCTCCTGCTGGGCAGTGCAGCTGCAGAGCCATGGCCTGACCCGGTGTTCTGTGCTGCGTGGCAGTGTGGCTGGCTCCAGCCGGGCAGCACAGCTGCCCGTCCTGTGCTCTGGGCGGTGCGGCTGTAGCGCCGCCAGCCACCAGTGCTCCAGGCAGCGTGGTAAGGGGGCAGGGAGCAGGGGGGGATTGGATAGAGGGCAGGGGTGTTTGGGGGGCGGTCAGGGGCGGGGGAATGGATAGGGGTCGGGGCAGTCAGAGGGCGGGGAACAGGGAGGTTGAATGGGGGCAGGGGTCCTGGGGGGGGCAGGAAGGAGAGGGGGGGTTGGATTGGGTGGTGGGGAACAGTCAGGGCAGGAGTTCCGGGGGCCATCAGGGGACAGGGAACAGAGGGAGTTGGATGGGGCAGGAGTTGGGGGGGCCGTCAGGGGATGAGAAGCAGGGGGGAGGTTGGATAGGGGGCAGGGGCCGGGACACACCTGGCTGTTTGGGGAGGCACAGCCTCCCCTAACTGGCCCTCCATACAATTTCGGAAACCCGATGAGGCCCTCAGGCCAAAAGGTTTGCCTACCCCTGTGCTAGAGTAAGTTACTTAGGGCTGGGCTACACAAAGTAGTTTAACTAAATGGGTTTAGAAATGGATTTAGTTAGATTGGCACAAACTCTTTCTAGGAACACTATTATTTTGGACTAAAAGTGCCCTCTATCCATTAGCCCTCCATACCCTGTTTGGGTGGTTGACACATGGTGGTCATTATGCTGCCTCCCAAGACCATTCAGAACTTTCTGGCAAGAGTGTGGATAGAACCACGATATTCATATTGCAAAAGCTGAGGCTTCTTCCACTTGAGCGAAAGGAGACTCTCCATCAGCTATTAGCAGTATAAGACCTATGACACACATTTGAGCAGTTCCGCTGCCATCCTGTAGTGATACATAGAGACACATTCCACTAGCTAGTACATTAAAGTTCATATAAGTATCCATTGAGTAATATTCAGCAAATCTCAGAAGGCACAGATGAAAACTCATGAATTTCCACAACACCCACCCCACATCCATGAAAAATTTCCTACCCTCCTCTTCCCCAACTCCCAATCTAGCCTTAGATTCTCCATTACTGCTCTTTCTTCCTCCTCTCCTTTTAATATACAAGTTAAGTAGTCTGAAAGTCTGGGTCCTTTTTAACCTCAGATCTTGCAGGAGTCCCTCATAAAGCCACACTGGTGACTTTCTTGCATTTTCAAGGAACGAATTACTGGTCAACAGAAAAAAGAAAGACCAGATGCTAAATCTGTAAATATAGCCTTAAGTTTAAACAAATTGAAATGGACTTGATGTGAGCATAGGCCTCACAATGCTGAAAAAGTGTTTCAATACTATCTGTGCTTTTGTAAAGAACTTGTACTGGGTATTAAAAAATAAGTGCAGGGTACTGGACTATATGACCTCTCAAGGTCCCTTCCAGTCCTATGATTCACAAACTCCCTGTCCTCACCCTAGACTAAAGAGCAATTATCCAAGGTATTGTAAGTTAAACATTAATTAAATGCTTTCTGTACACAGGTCCTCTGACATTAACTTCAAGTGCCTAGCTACAAACCATTGTTTTCTAGATTCATAATTCTAATCTCTGCTTTTTCCATTAGTATGATGGTCTGATAACAACTGTTCATGTACTTACAGTATATTCTCTTCTCAGAAGCATGTAACACCCATTAATGGCAATGGGAGGTACATGTGTGCATTGAGGGGGAAAATATGTAATGGTCTAGTACAAGGCAGGAGTCAATTGGGAAGTACTATAAAATCGTTAAGAGGAAGAGTTCCCATGTGTAACTAGAGTCAATTATAAAGGAAAAAATAAAAGTGATAAAAAAGATTAACACTTTCCCTTTACAACTCACTAGTATGCCTGCAGTCACTGTAGTGTAAGAACTGAATGTAAGGATAGGGGTAAAATCCTGGCCCCATTAAAGTCAATGGCACACCTCCCATTGTGACTTCAATGGGTCCAGGATCTCATCCACACTGGACAGGGATTTGAGTACAACCAGCAGTGCTAACATGTATTAAAACACTTGCATACTGAGAATCAAGATCAACTACAGAATTCTTTTCTTAAAAGCAGTAAGTATTGTTCATTCCTGTTAATTGGGATGAATAGTATCAGCAAATTAAAATTCACACACAGGATCTTAACTGGATTATGCTGACGGTCCATCCAGTCTGGCACCAAGCTTTCAGTAGTGATCAATATCTGATGCTTCAGAGCAGGGTGTAAACTATTTCTAGTGTCATTCACCAACTGTCCAGGACTATATGAGGGAAAATTCCTTCCTGACCCCTGTGGTGATCCTGAACCTTACGATTTGTTTTCTCTTATTTTCATATACAAACTACAAATATTGAGCTTCAACAAAAGAGATGGAGATGAACATGGTAAATTGCTATGCATCTTTAACTGGCTTTTTCTTCCAGGTCATCGAAGATTGGAAGTATGTTGCCATGGTAGTGGACAGACTGTTTCTCTGGATATTCATCTTTGTTTGTGTCCTTGGGACTGTTGGGCTATTTCTCCAGCCACTTTTTCAAAACCACTCTGCTGCTGCGAGCCCTTAACTCTCATTTAAAACTGTAAAATGCTTACACAGATGCTGAACCTGATTCTGCTCCCAGTTCCACTGGTGTAAATCCAAAGCGATACCATTGAAGTCAGTTGAGTTAGTCTGGATATACACTGGTGAACTGAGAGCAGAATTTGGCTTACTGTGTTATCATGATGTTAGGAATTTTCTAGAAGACATTCTTTTCTTTTTTAATTTCATTACTTTTGATGAAATATTGGCTCTTTTTTCAATATGTTTAAACATTTTACAGAGAAATTTATTTATTTCTACAACTTGCCAGTTTTCCTCAGAGTGCACCAGGATTATTATTAAAATGGTATTTACTTATGCCACCTTGGGAAAGACTGTGTTTCCATAAGATCCTGCAGTTCACATTGCACAATTTTGCTCTTTCAAGAGAAACAATTGCTACAGTATTTATTTCCTTAAAATGCATCAAAACTCTGTGTTTGGTTTATGGAGCCCAAATCAATATATGATAAACATATTTATACACTCTGTTCATTGGTGAAATCTAAATAAAATGTGAAAAACTCTCCTGTAAATAGCCTTACTTCCAAAATGTTCCAGTAGCCTTTATAACTCAGAAAAGGGGAATTGGTATACAGCACCACGAATCTGAAGCTCAACAGGGAAGCGTATAAGGAGCAGAGACAAATGGTGACTCAAGAGAGGTTGGATTGCAAGCTCAATCTATGGAAAGGAGAGCAGTGCTAAAATGGGGAAGAAACAGCACAGAAGAAACAATCCAGATTGACCATCCTGTTTTACTGGAGTAAATTATTTTTGGGCATGAGTGTAGATTAAGGTATTTTACAACGCAATCCTCAGAAAATAGCTGAGAAAGTACATAAACATGTCTTAGGGACTGGATATTTGGGGGCCTGATTCTCCTACTAGAGGATAGGCCTTAACACCTTACTGTCTTTATTAGCTGTTACTCATACCCTGCTGCAAGAGAACTGCATTTTTTGTGCTGGAGCAGTCTCAGCTTCATCTGTCAATATCATATATAGTCAGGTGAGCACCAGTAAGCAACAGCACTGAAACAAATCACTAAGGTGCATCAGTATTTCCACAGGAGCTCGAAACTGTTGTTTCTATATGAGTTTAACAGAATACATTAGAACTTCAGAGTTATGAACTGACCACTCAACCACACACCTCATTTGGAACCAGAAGTGCACAATCAGGCAGCAACAGAGACAAAAAAAAAACAAAAACAAAAACAAATACAGTATAGTACAGTGTTAAACGTAAACTACTAAAAAATAAAGGGAAAGCAGCATTTTTCTTTTGCATAGAAGAGTTTCAAAGCTGTATTAAGGCAATGTTCAGCTGTAAACTTTTGAAAGAACCACCATAATGTTTTGTTCAAGTTACAAACATTTCAGAGTTACAAACAACCTCCATTCCTGAGGTGTTCGTTAGTCTATGGTTCTACTGTAAAAGTTTAAACCTAGTAGATAATTCACAGGTGAAGACACCATTAGTTTTACCAGACTTGGTTTCTGTATCAAAAACCAATTACCCCACTACATGCAACCTACTAAATAAAGTACTTTCAGGAAACCACTGTGAATGGTGTATAGAAGTAGGGTGAAGGCAGCTATATTCAATATGAATTGCAATGTTCTCCTTTTTCTGAGTGTGGTAGTACCTCAGGTTTCCCAACAGGAGATGTTGTGGCCATGTCCTTGTGACAATTTGTGGTCAGGACAATTTGTGAAAGGATCAGGCCTGCTTACACCACCTGGAGAGAATGCATACGTACAGTAAGACAGGCAGGCCTCCTTGTACTCCAGGATTCTGCAGCTGCAGGGTTTTCACAGAACTGTGCTCTACAATCCAAGCTTTCATATAAAAAATGTTATTCTAGCCCTTATGGTTGTGGAAGAACCTTACGAGTGTAACCAGATGTCATGATGTTTGCCTAGCTCTGCTGATAACCCAAACCAAAAGCTGTGAAGTGTCAACAGCCCCCAATCATCTCAATAGGGACTAATGCTGAAACCTAACAATGACAGTATAAATGTCAACATTAACTATCAAATTCTTTCAATCATTTTAGCAAAAACATTCAGCTAATCTGCTTATCCCACAATCCCAAACCACTTCCCATGCTTTTCTGGGTCCCAAAAGCCCTAACTGTCCCCTACCCAGCAGCCAAAACCTCCAGTTTCTCCCCTTACAGTCTCTCTAATGCAGTGAAGTGTTTTCAGTAAAAATTCTGCAGTACAATGGAGATCCAGGGACAGACTCAGGTCTTAATTTATGCCAGGGCTTGGCAGTTCATAGCCCCAGCACCTCTAGGTTTGGCAGTTCATAGCCCCGGCACCTCTAGGGCTTGCTGCACCAGTTATGAATGTAAAAAAAATTGCTTGAGTCCCAGCACCTCTTTCATTACAAATTAAGTACTGGACAGATGCCATCTGTTTTGCACCACTCTGGCAGTGTAAAGGGGACAGAGAGCTATACCCTTATAGGGCAGCAGAGAAGAAGAACCCCCAACAAAGCGTGACCAGACCCAGGGATCTGGCCTTGACAGCTTAAGAGCAGAATAAAATCAAATTAATTTAGTATATAAAACAAACAACACAAGGGATGCCACACTAGATTTGCCTCAGACTCTCCAGTCTGCCCTCTAGAAGGGCACAGCAACTAAGGAGCCTTTCCTGCAGAATCCAGCTCCAGCCTCCCCCAGCATACACCAGGACACACAGCATGAAACCTAAGAACAGCAATATAGGCACCATAGGAAATATGTTCCCCATCTGATCCCATCACCCCTACACAGCCTGTCTATACCGCCGTCCTGCCCCTGCAGTCTACAGCCAGTCTCTATCCCATTGCCCCTAAAGCCAGTGCCGGTGCTAGCCCACCCGGAGCCCTAAGTAGGAATATTTTTGCCTTCTACCCCCCCCCCCCGCAACACATAAGTAATGGGTGGGAGCTCAGGGCCCTAAGCAATTGCTTAGTCTGTTTATGCCTAGCACCAGCTCTGCCTACGCCTGTCTCTGCTCACACACAACACACACCGTTCCTCACCTCTCTGCCTCCACATCAGACTGCTTTCTCCTTTCCTGCCATGCTGCTGGGTGCCAACACAGGGGTGGATCACTGAGAGGGCAGGAGAGTCTCTTTGCTCTCAGTTCTGGCACCTGGTACCACCATAGCCCTCACCTCCAGCTAGAAGTTGCAGGGAAAGGCCTGCTCAGTCCCCCTAAGGCCTGAGCTGGAGCATGCTCCGGGCAGATAAAAGCTTCAGCAAACTTAAAAGCCAAACTAACAGTCACTACTGAGCATGTGCAAACTGCAATTTCACAGACGTTTATAATTTGGCCAGATTTTGGTGGATTTTCACAGGGATGGTACAAAGTATATCTCTGGCACCAGATGACTTCCCCGCTCCAAAAAATGAAGGCACTAGAGATTCGCAATTTAACAGCTGTAAGAATTTTTTGTCATGGACAAAACAATGTACTTTCCCCTAATCTTATTCTCAGAAATGGCTGACCCATTTTTGCTGAAACTTTCAAAAGTAATTCAGCTTGTGATAAGACCTAGCACAGAAAATTTCAGCCCAAACAGTTAAAGTCTGGCAAAGTTTTAAGCAGGATGTTATAAAAGAATGTTAGGCAATGCTACTAGCTATTCCCATTAGAGCTGGTCAGAAAATATTGCCTCCTCTGCTCCCCCATGGAAAGTGTCAATAAAAATTTTAATTTTAATTTTTAATGGAAAATGTTGACTTTTCATCAAAAATCAAAATATTTCCACAGACAATTGAAA
The DNA here is from genome assembly GCF_013100865.1 of Trachemys scripta elegans. Lineage (NCBI taxonomy): Eukaryota > Metazoa > Chordata > Testudines > Emydidae > Trachemys > Trachemys scripta. The sequence goes on from NC_048307.1 coordinate 50,870,174, forward strand.
TAATCTGATTTAAACTGGCACTACAGTGCCTCATGCTCCCATTCTTCTCTATGGATTGGACTTGGTTTTTCTGGGGGGTGTTTTTTCAACGAAATACAGAAATTTTACATGGAAAACAGACACCTCTCACAAAAATTTGTTTACTCAAAAATTCTGTCAAAAAACAGTTTCAATAGAAAATTTTCAAACAGTCCTTGCTCCCATCCTAGTGGGGCAAGTCCCTCCCCAGGAGACTGTTCCCTTTTCTTTTCAAAGCTACTTCAGCCCGGATTGACCAGGACTGGTCCAAGGCCCCCTATTAGGAAATCACATGTAACATTTTTATGAGGTGCTGCACACACGACACAGCTCCTGATCAATTTGTTTGGGACTGTGGTAGCAAAAGGCAAACAAGCAAGATGAGCAAGAGCAGTGGACAACAGCTGAATGTTGGCTTGTTGCAGGGGTAGCCCCAGAGGTGAAAGTAAGCCGGTACGGTCTGGTATGGCGTACCGGCACGAGCTAGCACGCCATGCCGGACTGGACCGGCTTCCCCGGCGGTGATTAAAAGGGCCCAGGGCTCCAGCTGCTGCGGGGAGCCTCGGGCCCTTTAAATCACTGCCGGAGCCCTGTCGCTCTGGGGTAGCAGCAGCAGGGCTCCCGCAGTGATTTAAAAGGCCTGGAGCTCTGCAGCGGCCGGAGCCCTAGGCCCTTTAATTCACCCCTGAGCCCCAGGGCTCCCAGCCACCTTTGCAGCTGGTAGCTCCGGGGTTATTTAAAGGCCCTGGGGCTCCCAGCCACAGCCGGAGCCCCAGGGCCTTTAAATATTGAAAGGCCACACCTCTTCCAATTGAGGCCATGCCCCTGCTCAGGACTCCGGTGTACCAGTAAGTCCTTTAAGTTACTTTCACCCCTGAGTAGCACCAATATCATGGTGTGGGGCAGAAGAATCCCTTTTCCCCTGCCTCATAATCTGAGCTGGATAGCGCTTGATTTTGAGAAGCATTTTTATAAAACACTTTGTTATGAAGAGCAAATGCTGTGCAGTTCTGTATAACTGCAGCTTCTGTGTTACTGCAGATATTCATGGTTGGATGAGCTTTTCCCCTGTCTGCACAAAACCTTCTACATAGTCCTTCAGTTGTCATAATCACATCACATCACCATCTGTTGCCATGAAAATAACCTTATCACTGATCCAGCTGATTTCATCATGAGCACCAGCAAGTGGATCAGAAAGAAGATCTTGCCTTGGAATACAAATAGCACTGAGAATTTGCAACAACAAGCCAAATTAAGACAAAACATCTGAAGTTTAGAATGGTTTATAGTTGCTATTAGACAAACACCCCTTGAGCTTTGGGGGAATCTGGATCCAGATCTGAGCTTTGAAGCTTTAGCTCATGTCTAGCTGCTATAATTTATTTGTTCATAGTGCAAAAGCTGCTCATTAATGAAAATGAAGAGGAAGGAGGGTGGGGAGAAAAGCCTAGTCAGAAAATCCTAGAAAGGCTGAGAAACGAACACATCCACAAAGAGTTACACTGCAGGACTAAAAAGGCTGAGATTCTACTGAAAAATCAAAGGGACATACAGCCCATTTCCTCCAGCCTAATAGAATTATACAAATTATCAGAAGAGTGTGTGTCTGGGAGGGATTGAATGATGCTCTGAGACAGATAAGCAGAGTAAATAAACTCCATGCTGAGAGCATAGAAAAGGGATTCCTTGACATTTGGCAGCAAACCAGCAAGATAGCAACTTGGGTGTATATCTACACTGCAATAAAAGACCTGCAGCACAGCTGAGGCTGGCCTGGTGAGCTGATTCGAGCTCACAAGGCTTGGGCTGCAGGGCTAAAAATGGCAGTGTAAACGTCTGGGCTTTGGCTGGACTCCAGAACCCTGTGAGGGGGGGAGGATCTCAGAGCCCGGGCCCAAGCATCTGCACTGCTATTTTAGCCCCACAACTTAAGGTTGTCATCTGACCTGGGCTCTGAGACGTGGTGCTGTGGGTTTTTTATTGCAATATAGACACACACCCTCAAATAAAATCTTGGTGGCTTTCATCAGCATATATCACCATTGCAGTTTTTTCAGTCCCCACTTCTTTAAGCAGCCTAATTGTCTTACTATGTAGGGTGACTTGGCCAGAGTCATACAGGAAGTCACTGGTACAGCAGGGAATTGAATCACAGTCTCCTGAGTCCCAGGCTAGGCCCTACCCACTGATCCATCTTGCCTCTACAAATAGCCTTTTCTAAAATCCACATAGACTGAAAAGCCAGTTTCAAGAATCCCTCAAAACACTTAACTCAGATATTTATGAGGATTTCTATTCCAATTTACTCGGCTGCAAATCAGTATGGTACTTTGTAGGGCAGTTAGGATTCTCAATACCTTAAAAGTGACCTGGAAAGAGAGTTCTTAAATTGGCCATGTACCCTTTTTTTTGTTTCATTATAATGTATGTAAGATGATGGCTTAGAAGGATTTTTTTTTCTCCGCTTGGCTTTTACTTTAGGAATATATCAGGCATATAAAGAGACCTTCCCTGTCTTTGTTGGAGAACCTTTGGGAGGTCTCAGAGATGTTTATTCGTAAACTTCATTGGTAGGAATTGAGATTCATTCCAGGGTGAATTGTCACAACCCACCACAAAGAAAGTCACAGTGCTCCAGGGAGGTGTGGCATCTCCTTGAGAAGAGTCTCCTCTGCACCACAAGTCTACAGTCCCTAATATGTTTTAGGCTTTTCTTTAGGTGCATAAGGCACCTCAGACACTGACCTTATTTTTCTGGGTTATTTTAAGAATTCCTTCTACACAGCTTTATCACCAATCAATTTTTCAATTTATCCTGGAAATATGATCTAACACAGGCTCATTGGGTCAAATACATGCCTGGTATAATTCTACTGGGCCAAATTCTGTTCTCAGATATATGTGTAAATATGGAATAAAGACACTGACTTCAATGTAACTGAGATCAGAATCTGGACTACTCAAAATTGCCAAGCTCAAGAGATAAAAAATCCTGAGTAGCCCACCACCCAAAAAAATTCATGAGATTGGCCCCCCAAAACCATGTCTTTTTTTAAAAGGGATTATATTGTGTTTTTTTGGTCAGTCTTGATTTCTGAACTCTCCCTTCCCATCCCCTGCATCTCTGAGTAACAGTTCATGCCCCCTACTCTACCATATGTATTGAGTAAGAGGATTTTGGCCCCTGCTACAGGAGCTTTCACTGCCACATCTCCCGTCCCCTGCCCAGCAATTAATGCTGCCCCAAACTTCCAAATCAATACTGTCCTGTCCCCACATCAATTCAGTGCCCACTAAGTCTCACCTCCTTTCCCCCCCCCCGTGTTCTTCACCCCCCCCACCAAGTGTAAGGGGGCTGCAACAGGGCCCCATCTCTCACTTCCAGGCTGAGTGGTGCAACTCCAGGGGCTCTTCACCACCACCCTTTTACCCCTTCTGAGTCTTTCCAAGCCAGGTATTGTGGAGGGGAGAGGGAGCAGAATGACTCATTGCTGACAGCAGAGCAGGAAGCAAGGAGCGAACGGAGCCATTGCTCACAGGAGGGGAAGAGGGATGATGGAACAGAGCCACCCTGAGCTGTTGGACTCCTTTGCCCTCCTCCCCTCCTATGTGAATGACTTTCAGTTGCTAAGGATAGGGAGCTATGCCTGAAGCAGCTCTGATTGGTTACTCATCCCTGTGACACAGGCAAATGGGACAACTAGCCAATCAGAGGGAGTTTTTCCTCAGGCAAGGCTCAAATTTGGTAGACAGCTGGAACTTCTCCCTTTATGGCCCAACTGGCTTCAGCGCCAGGCAAACTGTCACAACAAGATCATGAGAGTTGGCAACAGTCTACTGTCTATGCGTCCCACTGGTGAACATCTGTCACTATTAATGCCATCTCAGCAGGAAATGATGGCATTGCCATCTCATTTCCTGGTCCATTTGGGGTTAAACTCTGTGATTCAATACAATCTTGTCTGTCTAGGTACTAACATGGCCGCCACCCCTGCATCCAAGCACTTCAAACACAAAGAAGGTCTCCCCACCACCCTTGTGAGGGAAGCATTGTTTGTTCCAGTTACAGATGGGAAATTGAGGCTGTCAGAGTTCCCTCCCCACTCTGAACTCTGCAGTACAGATGTGGGGACCTGCATGAAAGACCCCCTAAGCTTATTTCTACCAGCTTAGGTTAAAAACTTCCCCAAGGCACAAATCCTTTCCTTGCCCTTGGACGGTATTGCTGCCACCACCAAGTGATTTAGCCAAAAATTCAGGAAGAAGGATCACTTGGAGTCCCTGTTTCCCCAAAATATTTCCCCAAGTCCCTTCCTTTCCTGGGAAGGCTTGAGAATACTAACCAATCAGTTACAATGTGAGCACAGACCAAACCCCTGTTTTTATAGGACACTGAAAATCAATCAGGTTCTTAAAAGAAGAATTTTATTAAAAAAAAATAAATAAAAGAATCACACCTGCAAAGTTAGGATAGAAGGTAACTTTACAGGGTGAATAAAAAGATTTAAACCACAGAGGATTCCCCTCTGACTCTGCTCTGGTCCCCACATCAGTACCCCAGAGTTCAGAGTGGGGAGGGAACCCTGACAGAGGCGCTTTTCCCAAGTCACACAGGGAGTCTGTGACAGAGCTGGGAATTGACCCAGGTCTCTTGTGTCATTCCACTGGACTGCGACACAAGACCATCCTGCCCTTCCCTACCATTCTCCAGATGCTCACTGTTAATATGGGTTGGTGGTCCTCCCTAAATAGGAAGGAGATTAACACCAGCTGGACTGGGCCTCACTTACTTCCCTTTGGACTGCCCTCCCACCATTGCCTAGCAGGCAGAATTTTGCCTCTTCCTTACCCTCCCTCTGTCCCTGCTGCCCTTTCTTATGTGTCCAGCACACAGTTACTCCATAAATTCTTCCCAGTATCACTCAGCATTACTTTTACCTTTGCAAAGCAAAATCTGCATTGAAAAATTGCTTTGGCCCCTATAGATTAGCTTCTTTGAGCATCCCTGTCCTATGATTAAAGAAAAAAGCATTGATGTCCACAGAAATTAGGGATGTCAGAAAAGAAGAAACAGAACAGGTATTTACCAGTTGGAAGAGAGGGGGATACAGACAACTACTAACTACTGACATTAGCGTGGCAGCTGCTTGGCTCAGCCAAATTTAAAGAACCAGCCTGAGAAAGTCATGCAGAGGAAAAAGCTTTGGTAAGAGCCCCCACCCTCATCCCCACCCTGCACTGAGGAGAGCTGACAGTCACGAGGAAGGCACTCCATTGGTGTGCTCCCCTCTCTGCCTGGAGAGAGAGTCCTTTGCTGGAGCAAGATCCTAGGCCTGAGAATTATTCCTGAAATTAAAAAGAAAAGCTCTCAACAAACAAGCCCTTAAACTTCATCTGCCCCCAGCTGCTTTCCACCTCCCTTCATTTCTTCCCTATGACTGGAGGGGTGTTAATGGACCACTTCACCTTGAATCGTCCCTTGAAATATGTGGTAACTACTTACACCAAACAATCTGTTCCACCTTGTATTTAGCTGTCACATTCTGAGTTAGTTTCCCAGACCTGAAGAAGAGCTTGGTATAAGCTTGAAAGCTTGTCTCTCTCATGAAGAGAAGTTGATCCAATAAAAGATATTACCTCACCCACCTTGTGTCTCTAATATCCTGGGACCAACACAGTTGTTACAACACTGCATAAAAGAAAAACCCTGGCAATTTAAAAAACAATAAATCAGAACATTTGATGCCCCATAGGAATTTGCAACAGTCTCCTTTTAAATTCCAAGGAGAGGTGCCAGTGAGCTTTCAAGCCACTATCATTGCTAGAGATGGGCCTCAGACAGAACCTCAAACCCAACCCCTCTCCCTCAATGTCAGGTTTCAGAGGAATCAGTCTGGAATTGCTGCATCCTTCCCTTCCCCTTTGAATTTGGTACCAACATTTGATTTTCCTGACCCAAGATAGCAGGATTCTTGCAAGCACAGCTGTTCTCAGGAGATTTCAGTGCTGTTAAACCCAAACTAGTTTAACCTCAAACTTGAGCTCTTGACCTAACTGTGGTCACTGTACCTTATGTCAATCTCTGGGCCCCAATCTTGCAAACACTTATGCATTTGCTTAATTTTCCTATTGTGAGTAGTCCCATTGATTTCAAAGTAGGGGAGCAAGTCTACTACTGCCTTCACAGAGCACCCCCCTCAGTAAGCTGAAAGTGAAGCTAAAGTAGATGAAATGCAAAATTAAGATGAAGAAGTAAATACTTTCACACATGCCTGCAGGATTGGGGCTCTCCTCACTACAAAGCCTCAAATGGGTAAAAATTTTTACCAGTGTCAACCTGAAGAAGAGTTTTGTGTAAGCTTGAAAGCTTGTCTCTCTCACCCACAGAAGTTGGTTCAATAAAAGAGATTACCTCACCCACCTTTTGGCAGTTTTGGTCTCTTGGGCTCAGTTTACTGCTAATTTGAGTGTCTCTAATGTCAATATCTATTTCAGCACAGTTCAGTTATAAGATTTTTATTAATTAAATCTGTTCTAATAGCTTGGCACAAAGTTCCTATAAAGATTAATCTCCTATATAGGAGCTGATTGGAAAAATTCTTAGCATTATCCAATTACTGGGCTCATTTATGCATCCACTAATGGCCTCTTGCCTACCCTTGTTGCCCAATGAATCGATGATTACTTCTTGCCTCCAGTAACTACATCTATTTTGTCTACAATTTATTTTGTGTTTCCAGTGCTCTCTGTTTATGACAATATGAACAACTGAAAAGGAGACAGCACAGTGTTGCTAATGGGATCTCCATGGTGCAGAACTGCTCTCCAGGGTCCTGCAGTCTGCCTTATACAAGGATTTTATACATTGGAAGATTGGAGCTGTCTGCACTTCCCATGCTTGTGCAATCCTAGCAGCTGAGCTTGTCGCCAGCAGTCTCTGTTGATGAGCAGTAATTCATAACGCCATGGGGAGCACATTCGCTCTATTTCTAGTTGCTGCTGTTTTCTTTTTCTTTAAAGGTGAGTGGTCCTTGACTTTTTTTTAAGAGGAGGGGGTAGAAGGAGGATGGGATGTGGCTTTGTACAATTGTTTTTAATTGGTCTGGACTTAGGGTCAGCACTAATAAGTGGCATGCTGCAGGATTCGTATGAATCCCAGCTTCTTTTATTAAACAATTTTTAAATCTTGCCTTATGAACTTGTGACAAATAGCAGCCCTGATTTGGCATGCCAAATGGGTCCCCAGGATCTCACAAAGCCATTTAAATGTTAACCAAAGAGTTGGAAAACTTCAAAATGGTTTTAAGGTTTAGCTCACAGTGGATATATGCTCTAAAGTGCTGGGGCATCAGCAGAAATAGGTGATGCCAAACAGCTGCTTGAAATAGCCTTAAAGGTGGCTCTGAACAGTGCACCTTATCTCTGCAGAGCAAAGATCTCCTTCTTGCTATTACTGGTGCTCTGGGATGACAGCAACTTTAACCAGAATGTTGAAACACTGATTTATATATATGTAGTTATTGTCTACAATGTAATGGATGCTGGATGTGTGGTAAACACAGAGATTTAATTCACACATTGTGGAAATGTAAATTGGTCAACAGCATTTGGGAAGGAGCTGGCAAAAGGCTGAACATGAATCTTAAAACCCACCTATATAAAGGACTCAGGCGTATTTAATCCAGGGGAATCTTTACTTGCTAATAATTATAGGTGAGATATCACTAAATGATTAGAGCAAGTCTACTGGCTAAAAAGTTAATTTTCCAGAAATAGGAAGGTATAAAGCTATCTATTTTAATCTGGTGTGTTGGTTTGAGTGACTTTACTACCCTTGAAAAAAATAGTCTTCAAAATGAATAGAGAGTGGGGATGTTTAACTGTATGTGGTCTGACATTGTGCCACGCTCAGACTAGATGTCAGCAGAACTTCTAGAATAGATCAGAAGGTAGATATTTTGTTTGTGAAACTTTATAGATCAGTTATTGTGCATATGGGTATTTCTGCTTCCCTTCTGTTTGCTGGAAAATACTAACCTAGTATGACTGGGGGAAAAAACCCTCAAACATATCCTAGCAACTGCATGTAAATCTATATTCAGTCATACTGTCATATTTTAAAAGATCGACAGACTCTGTGTAGCTATTCCAGATTTACACAAGTGTTGCTGAAAGCAGAATTTAGCCCTAACTGGTAGTTTGTCTCACCAGCCATGTTGAAATATAACATTATCCATAAATGGAGAAGAGATCTAATTTTTTTAAATGAAAGGATTTGGGCATATTACATCCAAGTACCACTAGTGAGTCTCTTTAGGACAAGGCCACTAAATTCCAGGAAGGGTCTGCCTCCACTGTGTTTATCTGTTGCCTATAAGAATGGAAGCATAGTTTAGGGGACAGAAGATTCCCAGTTGTGCTTTGAGACCTTCAGTTTATAGCCATAAGGTACCACAGATAGCAAAACCAGCATCAAAAAGGGACAATTGCAAATAGAATGTACTCCCTCTGAAATGGTGAATCAATTTTAATCCTTGTTTCCTTATTTATAATGAACAAGCTGTTAGCATCATTGCAACCATCCTATAATGAGCCCCAGTCTCCTGGGACAGTAAAAGCTTGTCATATTAGAAAATGTAGTTTTAGCTCCTCATGGGCCTAAGTTTGTAAGAAAAATGTTTTCCTCTGACCCCATTCAACCCCAACTCCTTTTTGTAGTGTTGAGGGACAAGGTGAGCCAGGGAAAGGGGCTTTTTCAGCTCCAGTTTCTATGATTTTATTAAATTATCCCTTAAAGTCCACTGGCAGAGACATATGAAAATCTCCATCTACCATTACATTTTATTCTTCTATTTTCACCTTAAATGAATGCCAAATTAACATCATGCAGATTTAATTTTCAAAGGAAATAGCATTTGGCCACATGAAACTTCCTGGGTTGTTTCAAAATCAGAAGACAACATGATCTCTTTTCAGGTTGCAGTTGTTCAGAAGCGGAGCACAGGCTGTTTGCAGCCTTGTTTGCCAACTACAATCAGTTTATCAGACCAGTGGCAAACGTGTCAGACCCTGCCATCATTCAGTTTGAGGTATCCATGTCACAGCTAGTGAAGGTGGTGAGTACTGGCTTCTTTCTGAACCTAGTAAGTGTTACATTATTAGGCCAAAGAAAGGCCCACTCCTTTTTTCAACATGGCTGTGTTTTTCAGGATGAAGTGAACCAGATAATGGAGACCAACTTGTGGCTGAAACATGTAAGTAAATATAATCCCAGCACTGATAATATCAGCTCAGTTCATTTTTCTTTTAAAGTCAATATGTGAGGTTTCTTGCTGTGTCCTCCACCCACAATTTGAGAAGCAATATGTTCTACTGACCATGGTTTGCGTAATGTTCATTAGTATCAGCATTTAGCTAACTAGTATAAAAGTGACATTGCACGTTATATTTATATAGCACTTTTCATCCAAACATCTCACAGCACTGTAGATAGGTGGGAAAGCATTATTATTGCAATATTAGTTAGGTGAACTGAACAAAAAGGTTAATGATTTGGAGAAGGTCCCATAGCAAGCCAAAAAACAGGATCCAGACCTGCTGATTCCATGCTCTAGCCATTCAACTACAGTGGGTTCTTCCCTGTAACCATTAGGTCCCATGTTAGAGCTCTAACCCTTAGGTCATCCTGAATTCCCATATTTCCATTCAATCTCTTTAATTAAAAATGTAAACTGCTAACATTAAAGATTTGTAAACAGGAATATTTAGGTCAAAAGAAGGAACACCAGCTAAATAAACTGGCCTAGGAATATTTTGGGAGGAACAGAGGAGGAAAATGGTAAACATTTTGCTAAATACAAACTGTTTCTACTATGGAAATGTAACTATTATGTGAAGTAAATAAAATGTCCCTCCAGTCATGGAAAACAGCCCAACACCAAAATGCCTCAGCATTAGTAAACAAAAACTTAAATAAGCCAATGCTCAAAGACACTGGGACATTCTTTCTAGCCAGCATTTGTATTGATTTGACTTGCATTTAAGTAAAGGAAAGATCACAGCATCAGAGATGCTGGTCTGGTAGGGTACTATGCTGCTTTGGTGCAGAGATCTGGGTTGGCCACACTTACCTTAATCCATTGCTGACACCTAGTGGTAGGCTATTTATTTGCATTAAATAATTATGGAGCCTCCCGTGGTAAAACCCACTGGAGCAGCGCAGGAGGCCTAGGAAACTCTGTGAAGCTCATCTTGTGGAGAGTAATTACACTGGCTACAGGGAACTTCATGTAGAGACAATGTAATTACCTATACAACAGCTTGTAATTACCCAGACAACAGCATTAACACCCTGACTCTGAAAAAGAACCATGGCATTTTAATGACCAAATTGGCCAAGATTTTAGTTTTTGAGTCGCACCAAAACAATGGTACCTGCCACTCTCCTTAAAATATGCTGGATTCTTTGTTCAATACTGACTCGGCATGCAGTATGCAGTGTTGCAGTAGCCATGTCGGTCCCAGGATATTGGAGACAAAAGGTGGGTGAGGTAATATCTTTTATTGGCCCACTTCTGTTGGTGAGAAAGACAAGCTTTTGAGCTTACACAGAGCTCTTCTTCAGCTCTGGGAAACTTACTCAGACTACATCTACACTAGCACTTTTGTTGGTAAAACTTATGTCACTCAGAGGTGTGAATAAAAAACACCCCTGACTGACATAAGTTTCACTGACAGAAGTTCTGGTGTAGACAGTGCTATGTTGGCAGGAGAGAAGAGAGCTCTCCTGACAACAAAATAAAACCACACCCAATGAGGGGCAGTAGCTTTGTCCGTGGGAGATGCTCTCCTGCCAACAAAGCAGTGTCCATACCAGCGCTTTTCGTTGGTAAAACTTTTGTCGGTCAAGGTGTGGGTTGTTTTCACAGCACCAACTGACAAAAGTTTTACCAACAAAAGTGCAATGTAGACATAGCCTTAGTTTCCCAGAGATGAAGAAGAGCTCTGTGTAAACTTAAAAGTTTCTCTCTCACCAACAGAAGTTGGTCCAATAAAAGATATTACTACATCCACATTGTGTCTCAGAGGGAACTGTGTCACCTATTGAACTATCATCACTGTTTCTTATAGTACTTAGGCATTCCTTTGATATCTCCTATTCAAGCATTAACCCCGCCCTCCCCTCCTGTGCTGCCTTAGCTGGAGGGATCTGGCAGGGAGCTAGTTTACGATCTCAGAAATCTCTGTGGTTGCTCTAGAGATATTGTAAGATTGCTTTACCTTATGAGTTGGGATCATAGCATGAAAATATCAGGAGCAATCAAATTCTAATATAATTGGAGGCTGAGAGGAAGAGGAGGCAGCCTGGTCTAGTGTAAAGGGAACTGGGACTGGGCATCAGGAGACCTGAGATGTATTCCTAGCTCTGCAACTGATCTGCTGTGTGACTTTGGTCAAGTCACTTCACCTAATTGAGTCTGTTTCCCATGTCACCCTCTGTCTGTCTTGTCTATTTAAAACATATGCTTTTTGGGGTAGGAGATTCTCTTGTGTGTATACAGCACCTGGCACAATGGGTTTCCAATGTATGTGCTAATGAATACAAATAAATAACATGTTCTTAAAAGGTGATACATCTAGTCATTAGAGCTTCTGAAAAAAACAAACACCAACTTTATAAAAGTGACATTACAGCAATTTGTTTTAATGGAAAGAATAGGCAGTAGTCCACAATTTCAGATGGGTCTTTTTGTAATTCTAATGCACTTTGGTTTCTTCCATGATTAGATCTGGAACGATTATAAACTTAAGTGGAATCCAGAGGAATATGGAGGTGCTGAGTTTATTCGAGTCCCATCTGATAGGATCTGGAAGCCAGACATTGTCTTATATAACAAGTAAGAATATGCCATATCAAGTGCCTTTACTCTTAATTTGTTTTGGTTTTGTATCATGAACTTTTAAAAAATTGAACAGTCACATGAATATTACAAAAGACCTAAGATTTTTATCAAGCCCAGGTACTAATACACAGCAACTATGGTATGTGTTGCAAACTGTTACTTCTCTAGTAGTAGAATTACCCCCAATCACTGCTCCTTTTGAACATCAATACTTATTAGCTCAACAGACTCCAAAAATATTAAAAATTCAAAACGCACACATTTTAATAAGCGAAACAGACAGGAAACTTCAGACTCTGCATCCCTGTGCTCCTTCTGCTTCCCACTCTTTCTATAAATGTTTTCTGCACTATATGCAAGGCTGGCAGTAAGAAGGGGGACATAGTTCTGCTACACAACTTTCCTCTCATGTACAGATGAGAAACTCTTCAGTAATTCTGACCTTTAGTTGAAAGGGACTACTAGATCCAGACATTTTTTCAGTTAAAATTGCTACCCATCTGACATCAACACAGCATTAAGTATAACTATATAAAAGCCCCAGGGTTGGTACACTCCTAGGACTTTTGCTTCCAATGAGTCAATAGGAGACCAAATGTATTACTGAGATGATATGTTGACTATACACTATATAAGGAAGCTGGCCTCAATGAAACATGCTTGAAATACTCTCCAATACAGGAGTTCCCAAACTGTGGTGTGTAGAGCACGTGCTGGTAGGTACATGAAGAGCTGGCTAGTCATGTGGTGCTGGCTCCTTCTCTTCTGCAGTTTGCTAATCACATAAATAACTAAAAATGCTTTCCCAGTCTTACTTTTCCATATAAACAACAGCTGAAATTGTGATTGTGAACAGGGTGGGGAGTTGGCCCCGCTCTGATCCATGTATCTGCAGTGACAAGCTGTGGCAGGAGTCCTGAATTCCTGCTTTCATAGAGGAGCGATATTGCAAGCTACTGTGGGGATGGAGGGAAGAGAGAGAGTGGACCAAGCACAGTAAGGAAGATCAGCTTGTCCATCACTTTGTTCTGACACAAAGGAGCTCATGTTTGCTGCCTTGGGTATGAATCACATTTAGCCAGGTTACAGGATTAGAAAATACTACCATTTCAATCTTCAGCAGTTGTAAGTCCATGTAGCTCCACTGATGTCAATGGAACTATGCTTATTTACGCCAGCCACACAATTCAGCACAGTTAACGTTACTGCTGGAATGCTGAAGTGTGCATTTGCTGACTTACAGTGCATGAATCCAGAGTCACTGTATATAAGTATTCCTATGTTCTTAACCTCTTATTATATGAAAGTAATCTAATTAGTTGAACTGCCTATCTTTTTTTTCCACCCTGGTTTATTTTTGCAGTGCAGTTGGGGACTTCCAAGTTGATGACAAGACAAAAGCCTTATTGAAATACACAGGAGAAGTGACCTGGATACCTCCAGCTATTTTTAAAAGTTCATGTAAAATAGATGTAACCTACTTTCCATTTGACTACCAAAACTGCACCATGAAGTTTGGTTCCTGGTCTTATGATAAAGCTAAAATTGACTTAGTTTTAATTGGCTCTACAATGAACCTCAAAGACTACTGGGAGAGTGGAGAATGGGCTATTATTAAAGCTCCTGGATATAAACATGACATTAAGTACAACTGTTGTGAAGAGATATATCCAGATATCACCTATTCTCTTTATATTAGGCGCCTGCCTTTATTTTATACCATCAACATGATTATCCCATGTCTGTTGATTTCTTTCTTAACTGTTTTGGTGTTCTACTTGCCTTCAGACTGTGGTGAGAAGGTGACACTATGCATATCAGTCCTTTTATCCTTAACTGTATTTCTCCTAGTGATCACAGAGACCATCCCTTCTACCTCTTTGGTGATCCCACTTATTGGAGAATACCTCCTCTTCACCATGATATTTGTAACTCTTTCCATTGTCATTACTGTGTTTGTACTTAATGTACACTATAGAACACCGAAGACACACACAATGCCTGAGTGGGTGAAGACCATTTTCTTGAACTTACTTCCCAAGATCATGTTTATGACCAGGCCTGCCAGTGATGAAGAGAATAATCAGAAGCCAAAGCCACTTTACAGTGCTGAACTCTCAGAGTTAAATTGCTTCAGCAGCTCTGAAACCAAATGCTGCAAAGATGGCTTTATATGTCAAGATATAACATGCAGCTGTTGTCAGTATCAACGAATAAAGTTTTCTGACTTCAGTGGCAATCTTACAAGGAGTACAAGCTATGACTCGGTAGATGCTCTGCTTTCGTTTTCAGTTTTGTCACCAGAAATGAGAGATGCCATTGAAAGTGTCAAATACATTGCAGAGAATATGAAAATGCAGAATGAAGCCAAAGAGGTAAGAATAATTTTCAGCATTAGTTACTGAGGCTACAGGCACTATTTACCATGAGTGTTGGAGTGTGTTTTTTGTTTGTTTGTAGGAATAAACATCCCAGATGCCTTTCATAAAAACATTGCAGAACAATTCACAATTTCTCGATACAAATAACCCACATTGTTTACATTACAAGTGTATGGAGCCATGAATCACCCAGTGGATTGAAATTCATATTGGGGAAACACGGTGTTGCACTGAACTCCTTTTACTGCCAATGCCAACCCATCTGCTAAAGTGGAATCTATTATATTAACTCTTTTGGAGGGAGGAACAAGCACAAGATTTGCCATCAGAATGAGAACTTGGGAAATCCTAGCACAGCAGTTAGCTCCCTGTGTGCCCTTGGGCAAGTCACCACTGCCATAAAATGCATATTTACTTACCTGGCTCACAGAAGTAGTGAGGCTTTCCCAGGGGTGAAAGTAACTTAAAGGATTTACCGGTACGCCGGAGTCCTCAGCGGGGGGCGTGGCCTCAATCGGAAGAGGTGGGGCCTTTAAATCACCCCTGAGCTACCAGCTACAGAGGCAGCTGGGAGCCCTGGGGCAAATGTGCCCAAGTGACTTTTGAAAGTGCTCCCTCTATAGAGTCTCTTTCACCTTCAAATTTCTGTGCCCACGGAAGAGGGGCCATATGTCCCCTGTGTGTTTAGTGAAAGGGACAGTTCTATTATCTTAAAATAGTGTTACAAAGTCGGGATTAATTTAGAAAGATAGCTTCTGCAACTCATGCAAAGCAAGTTTCAGCCATAATGAATCAAACCATTGGGAGGACGAAGAGATAGTAGTTAATTCTGCACTGTTTTTGGCCTTACTACAGATGGATGAATGATGGATGAATTTCTGCTAACTCAAAAGCCAGGTTGGAAGTTGTGTTCATATGAAAGAAGAAACATTCTGTACATGGAAGAGCTCCCATGTACATTTTTGCTGAACACAGAAAAGAGTTCTGATATTACCAAACAATTTACTGATCAGTAAACTTTACCTTTATCAGAACATACTTGCTTCATGTCTTATTTGTCTGTGTTTATATTTTTCAGATTCAGGATGATTGGAAGTATGTTGCCATGGTAATTGATCGCATTTTTCTGTGGGTTTTTATTCTGGTATGTATTCTAGGAACAGCGGGATTGTTCTTACAACCATTGATGGCTGGAGATGAAATGTAGACATTCAAAATACTCTGTTGTAAAAGAAATTTGTTTGCTAACCAAACATTTTATGCTCTTTTAGTTACTTTAGCTGCTTCTGTATATAATGTTTTATTAGTAGAATAAAAGATGTCGCTAGGCTTATTAAGCTTCACCCAGCAAAGCTTCGTTATAAATGTGAAAAGCTTTAACTGATATTAAAATGTCATGACCGCCAATCTGAAGGTAATATTCTCCAGGCTATTGCCAGATATCCCTTACAAGAGCTGGAGAAAATGCAAGTAGCATATAAAAATTCACAGAAGTGTTTGTTAAACAGCATTTATAATATAGACATGTCCAACAGAAATTGGAAATCACAGCATTTCCACAGGAATGTTTAGAGGACTGACAGAAGGCTGAAGAATTTGGGTTACCTGACCTACTTCCAACACTCATGTCCAGTGCTACATCCTCCAGGATGCGACATGCTTCAGTACAATTCTTCTGGGAGCAAGATCACAACTAGTGCCAGAAAGCCACTCCAGTATACAGCCATTTAGAAACTGTAGCTCTCGAATTGCTGTACTAATATGTAACTTGTTGGTATATGATGTACCCATTATTATGCCAGGTTTTGAGAGGAACAATTAGTGGGTAAGTTACTTTAGAACAAGGCCAACTCATTTATAGCTGGATAATATGTTAAGGTAGCAAAGTGGCCATCACATGATTCTGTTCACCTCCCATTTTGGAAACGGAACAAAATTGCTAGCAAAATGTCATTATTCAGATCTAATAATATCATTACACACATACACAGTTTAGAGGAGACAAACAGCTCACATGAAGGAATTAAGATACTACAGGATAGTTTTGTTTCATATGCTATAGACAAGTACTTTAATAAAAGGTAGGTAGATATAAAAATTTCCTGTAAAGTGTAATAGAACTGCTTCTCATACATACATCCCATATGTTTGTACCAATAACTGTAGAGATATTGGAGCATGAAGATAAATATAGTACACTAAAAGGGTTGGGGAAGGCGCTTGGTAAAAATGTGAATTGTTCTCTCTGTGCAAAATTGGAAATTTTATGGAAATGTGAACGTAGTTATATAAAATTTTTGAAAAATAAAGAGAATTATGTAGTTGCAAAACATATTTGTTATTCTGGTTGCATGACACTCTGTCTAGGATAACATTAGCTACTGTTTGGTGCACTCAGACCCCAATAATTCACAGAAGCACAGACCCAGGAATAGGGGATCTATTAGAAATTATTTGGTTTTAAAACACTTAGAGCAGCAATTTGAGGATGAACTGTAGAGCCCAATAATTGTGGTGAGAGCAATTTTGTCTTTCTGTAATACGTAAAAATTATGAAAGTGACTGAAAGCTTTCCCCCATTTTGAAAAAAATGTTACTTAAATCAGGATTGGGGTTGGGGCCCTGTTGTATTAGAACCTGACAATCAGCTCAAATGTAAATACAGCATAATTTTCATTTTTGTATTGAAGCAAGAGGGGGAATAAACATTAGCAGCAAGGTTAGAACCAGGTATCTAGTCCATACTGTTGTTCTCATTTTCATATAACATGACTACAGTAACTAAACATGTGCCCACTGCAACTGTAAGCAGAAGCAATGAAGAAAATATGAATGTGAGAGGAGATCCAAAACAAGTTCTGTGTCACCACTCACAGGCAATGGACTAGGGTGCTGATGCACCTTAATACTAAGAAAGATAAAAGTTGAGTCATACCACAGGTCAAAGCAGATACCTTATTAGACGTCAATTTTTCAAAAGAACTATAACAACAAAGTAAGACAAGTTAATGTCTGATTACATGTAACTATATACATAAAGTAGATAAGTTAGAATCTTTTCAATCACATGTACCTGTAAATTAAAGGCCAGAAAATGGCAATGTGCGTTTTTTTCTCCTGATCGTGAGCGTAATTTATACACTCTGTAAAGCCTAGAAAGTTACTCCACAGATGACATAGGATGTGAAGTAATTCATAGATTCATAGATTAGATTCTAGGACTGGAAAGGACCTCGAGAGGTCATCGAGTCCAGTCCCCTGCCCGCATGGCAGGACCAAATACTGTCTAGACCATCCCTGATAGACATTTATCTAACCTACTCTTAAATATCTCCAGAGATGGAGATTCCACAACTTCCCTGGATTCCTTTAACCACCCTGACAGTTAGGAACTTTTTCCTAATGTCCAACCTAGACCTCCCTTGCTGCAGTTTAAACCCATTGCTTCTTGTTCTATCTTTAGAGGCTAAGGTGAACAAATTTTCTCCCTCCTCCTTATGACACCCTTTTAAATACCTGAAAACTGCGATCATGTCCCCTCTCAGTCTTCTCTTTTCCAAACTAAACAAACAAATGAGCAACTATATTGAAAATGTTCACAAAATAACTTTTATAAATACTAAATATGAAGTAATTCCAGACAGTATGAAAATCAGCATGACACCAGATCCAAACAGAAAAAAAAATGAGAAAAATCTAATTCCCCAACGCTGCAGCCACTACCATGTACCATTAACATCAAAGGACAGAGTGTTGTAATTTTCACAAAAGAAACCTTCACAGTAGCTAAATAGAAAAATCAGTATTTTTTCTAGCTATTTAAACAAGTATTAAAGAAAGTGATTTTCTAAAATGTTCTTGTTTGGCTTACTGAATTAAACCTGCATGTGGGGGTGCTGCTATAGTGTGACATACTCATGTTAAAAACAGCAGTGTAGAATACACAGGGAGATCTTAGATTCCAGGGCACAGTATGAGCATAAATTCAATCTAGTTGTGTTACTGAAACCTGATGGGATGGGTTGTAAGATTGGAATGTGACAATCAATGGTTATAACCTCTTAGAAAAAACTGAGTGGGCAAAAGAGGAAAGGTAATAGCACTCTTTCTCAAAAATGGCATTACCTTGTTTCCAAGTCATTGATCATTCAGAAGAAAATGATTTTGAATGCATAAGGATCAATGTCCTAACAGATAAAGCACAAGATGAAGTATTAGTTGGTGTCTGCTACAGACCAGCCAATCACATGAGGGAACAGGATTACCATCTCCTTTTGCACCCATTTTTAATGTGCAGAGGGAAAAGCTGCATGATCATGGTGGACAACAGTTTGAGTGACACATGCTGGAAGTCTCATGCTGCTGGTACTCAAACATCCTTGGAATTTCTAAATATTATAGATAATAATTTCCTAACTCAATAAGTGTTGCATCCACCATGGGGGAATTCTATATTAGACCGCATTTTGACTGATAAAGAGGAAGTGATCATAGAACGTGATCACATTCATAATGTGTAAACAGAATAAAATCCAGACCGGTAATATCTATACTCAGTGCTTTAAAGGGGCAATTTCACAAAGCTAAAAACAATTATGAGCCAAATCAGCTAGATGAATTTAATCAGAAAAACATGAATGATAATTGGCAATCATTTAAGGACACTTTACTAGATGCCCCAAAAGCCACAATTCCACAAGCAAGGAAGAAGAACATACTGGCAAAAACTGACTTGAAATTGAGAGGGGAAGTGAAGGGAGCTATACAAAAATAATATATAACGAATGGAAGAAAGGGGAAGTTGACAGTAATGAATATAAATCAAGAGCTAGGAATTGTAGAAGGATTGATAAGGGAAGCAAAGGGACACAAGGCACAATCCATGGACAGCGGAGTTAAGGACAACAGTTTTGTTTACAAAAAGAATCCTGACAATAATATTGGTCCATTACTAGATGGAAATGGTAGAATCATTAATAATAACGCAGAAAAGGCAGAAGAGTTCAATAAACATTTCTGTTTTATATTTGGGGAAAAAACAGATGATGTATTCATATCATATGATAACATTCTTTCCATTCCACTAGTATTTCAGGAGGATGTTAAACAGCAGCTACTAACGTTAGACATTTTTAAATCAGCAGGTCTAGATAACTTGCATCTAAGAGTTTTTAAAGAACTAGCTTGACCATTAATACTGATTTTTAATAAGTCTTGAAACTTCAGGAAAGCTCCAGAAGACTGGAAGAAAGCTAATGTTGTGCCAGTATTTAAAAGGGGCAGACTGGATGACCCCAGTAATTATACACTTTTCAGTCTGACAATGATCCCAGGCAGAATAATGGAGCAGCTGATTCGGGAGTCTATTAATATAGAATTAAAAGAGGATAATATAATTAATATCAATCATCCCAGGTTTATGGAAAATAGATTCTGTCAAACTAACTTGATATTTTTTTGGATGAAATTACAAGTTCAATTGATAAAGGTAATAGTATTGAAGTAATAGACTTAGACTTTTGTAAGATGTTTGTCTTGGAATCACACAACATTATGATTACAAAACTTGATCTATATAAAACTAACATGACACACATTAAAAGGATTTAAAACTGGCTAACTAATAGGTCTCCAGATGTAGTTGTAAACAGGGAATCATTGAGAAGGTGTGTTTCTACTGGTGTCCTGCACAGATCTGTTCTTGTCCCTACACTATTTAACATTTTTATCAATGACCTGGAATAAAACTTAAAATCATCACTAAAAGCTTGTAAAAGACAAAAATTGGAGGAGTGATAAATAATGTAAAGGACAAGTCACTGATGCAGTTATCTGGATCACTTGATAAAAGCTGGGTACGTGGGAACAATATATATTTTAATATGGCTAAATGTAAATGAATATATCTAGGAACAAAGACTGTAAGCCATACTTACCTGATGGGAAACTCTATCCTGGGAAACAGGATCTCTGAAGATTTGGGGGAAGGGGGATGGATAATCTGCTGAACATGAGCTCCCAGTATGACGCTGTGGCCAAAAAGGCTAATCCGATCAGTGGAGGCATAAACAGGGGAAGCTTAGAAGACGATGGGTGCCCTCCATACTGGGGGATACCAGGTAAAGGGGAGGACGCATGACTTCCCCCTCTTCCAGCTGTTCGGCTGCTCTCCCTGGCAGCCAGATACAGGCAGGGAGTGGGACTGAGCCACTCCCAGATGCTGCCCAGGGAAGCGCAGCAGCTGTCTGAGACAGCGCTTGGCAGCGGTGGTGGTGGGCTGCCTCCTGGGCTTGGCTTCCAGGACAGTGGCTGAGTGAGCTGGAGCCCAGCCCCCCACACCCTGGCATGTTCTGTGTTCAGCAGTGAGAACCTGGCTGGGGAGGGATGGTGTCAATACCAAGAAAGGGAAAATTGCTTTTGTAGTGAACCAGTCACTCCCAGTCCCTATTCAAGCCCAAATTGATGGTGTTAAGTTTGCAAATAAATTGTAGCTCTGCAGTTTCTCTTTGAGGTCTGTATTGACACCTAGTCATCAATTATTGGGAGTGGACCACATCCACCCTGACTGAATTGACCTTCAACATTGGTTCTCCACTTGTAAAGTAACTCCCTTATCTTCATGTGCCACTATATATTAATGCTTGTATCTATAATATTCACTCCATGCATCTGAAGAAGTGGGTTTGTTACTCACAAAAGCCTATGCCCAAATAAATCTGTTAGTCTTTAAGATGCCACCAGATTCCTTGTTATTTTTGTGGTACAGACTAACATGGCTACCCCTCTGATACTTGCGCTGCTCTAGACAGCGTCCCAGGCAGCATGGCTGGAAGAAGCTCCGGTTCCACCCCTTCTCTTCTGGCTCTGACCCTGCCCCTTCCACTCCCCACTCAGGCTGGCTGCTGGGGGAAGGTACTCGGCCCTTCATCCCCTCCCCTCCCACACCCAAATCATCTACAGTAGAGAGGTTATTTTACTGTATTTGGTGTAGGCCTTGCTGGAGCGCTAGGCATAACTAAAAGTGTGAACCAAAGGCTGTAGGCTTGGCCTTGACAAAATAACAACACCCTACGTATTAGCTAACATCAAGTAAGCACATTCCTGACCTGAGAGGATGGTGCAGGTCATCCAGAGTTCTCAAGTAACTATGTAAACACATTCTTAAGATATGGCACAGGAAAACACCAACCCCTCGTAAGATAACAATTGGATGACAGGATAATGGTGTTTTGTTTGAACTAGCAGGTACAAGGTGTAGGCTAGGTAACTAACAACATTTGGAGTGTAATACATAACTTGTTTGTATCAGTGTATATAAGACGTCATAGGAGAGGCATCTTTGACCAGCCTAGGGGGCAGTGTCCTGGTGTGCTGACTGAGCTGGTACCATTGTTGTGGACATACATGTATTAGTGTACATGTAGCTCCTATGGGGCCCTAGTACCGTGCTTTGTCGACCAAGTGCCTTCACCACTGAACCAAACTGGTGGTCTTTCTTATGATTAACATCGAGGTCTGCTGAATTAACATGCTTCAGTGTCTGCTAATGCAGCTGACATCAGAGCTCCAAGACCAGTAACAACACTGTTGCTGCAGAAATGTTCCTCAGCACTTAACATTTGGCACTGTTGTGAATACTGTGTCCAGTTCTAGCAACCACAATTCAAGAAGCATGTTGAAAAATTGGAGAGCGTTCAGAAAAGAACCATGAGAATGACTGAAGTATTAGAATACATGCCTTACAGAGACAGACTCAAGGAGCTCAATCTATTTAGTTCAAAGAGAAGGTTAAGAGGTGACTTCATTACAGACTATGAACATCCGCATGGGGAACAAATATCTGATAACAAGCTCTTCAATCTAGCAGAGAAGTGTAACATGATCCAATGGCTGGAAGTTGAAGCTAGCCAAATTCAGACCGGAAATAAGGCATAAATTTTTAAACAGTGAGGGTAATTAATCAATGAAATAATTTACCAAGGGTCATGGTAAATTTCCATGATTGGAAATTTTTAAATCAATATCAGATGACTTTTTTCAAGATATGCTCTAAGTATCATTTTTGGGAAATTATATGGCCAATGTTATACAGGAAGTCAGATTAGACCAGTGGTGGGCAACCTATGGCTCGTGGGTGCCTGTCAGGGTAATCCGCTGGTGGGATGCGAGACATTTTGCTGACATTGACCATCCGCAGGCACGGCTGCCCACAGCTCCCAGTGACCCCGGTTTGCCGTTCATGGCCAATGTCAGCTGCGGGAAGCGACAGCTCTTCCTGCAGCTCCCATTGGTTGGGAACGGCGAACCGCGGCCACTGGGAGCTGTGGGCAGCCATGCCTGTGGACAGTCAATGTAAACAAACTGTCTTGCAGCCCGCCACCAGATTACCCTGACGGGCTGTGTGCAGCCCGCGGCCCACAGGTTGCCCACCACTGGATTACGCTATTACAATGGTCCCTTCTTCCCTTCTGGCTTTGTAATCTATGAATTACATTAAAAAAAATTAAATCCAGAGACAGAATTTTGCTTCAGACCAGATGGCTGTACATTGAATAGATGTCAAATAAATACAGTTTTATTTTTAAAAAAATTTAAAAACTAAAAAAGATGCTTTATTATGCAAATATATTTAGTTGCCAATACCGCTAAAAAAAAACAAAGAACGTGTTCCCACCTAAGCTTAATTCTTATAATTCAGACTTATGCATGAGTCCAAAAGTGAAGAATTGAATTAACTGAATTTGGTTATAAAGGCATGCACACCTTCAGCAAGTTTTCTTCAGAAACCAGGACTCAAATTCTTGTTTTGTATAAGTGCTTACAAATGTCATTTTGAAAAACAAAGAATGTTAGAGAGGAAGTATAGTCTTGTGGTTATAGCACAGGACTGGGAATCAGAATTATTTCAGAATTCAAGTGCAACTTTGGACAAGTCATTTAATTCTTTGCCTGTTTTTCCCTATCTGAAACAATACTATATACCTGTTGCGAGGTTTATTTTTGGTAAATTAAAGAAGTGCAAAATAGTATTAATTCCAAACTTAAACTGATAATTGAGCTGTGTCTTTAAAGTTAATAGTATTTTTCATTGAAAATGTATAAATAAAGACAAATATAGAACCATAGATTATTTTAATGTACATATTACACCTAGTGCATTAGAATAGATGGTTAATATTTGTAATTTACTTTAAAACTCAAATTTTCAGAACACTCAAAAGAATTTATTCTCTTAAAATCCTCTTCTGCTCATTGTGGTAAGTTAAGTAACCAACCACAATGCTCTAATACATAAACATCTACACACTTTTAACATTCAGTAGTACAGTGTATAGTTTATATAGTGTTTTGCCAATTCTAAAACAACTAGCATCTAAAAAGTTTTTTAAATCCCTCTAGTTCTCAGCAGTTATCTATGTACTGTATTTTGGGGGGGCATACAATACATGCAAGTGTTTGAAAAGGTGTGTTTGTTTTGTCCAGATTTAGAAATGAATTAGTAGGCTAACAGCTAAGCAGTAGGTATTGCACATGTCCTAAAATGCCATGATTAAATATAGGCATGATTCCTTATACTTAAGATTATAATTCTATTAAAAATGTGCCATACACACTATTTGCATGAACATAGAACTACCATGTATCTTTTAAGAATCACGTTCATAGCAGAAGTGGTACCCCACTAATATTTTATGTGTGTGTGTTTCCAATGTGGACTGGTACTATTATATTTGCCCATTTATAAATAACAGGAATAAACAACCCAATTGATCCAATTATTGAAGCCAGAAGAAAAGTCCATAAAAACATTCGATCAAGCACCTGAGCTATAAATTTCCAGTCTTCAACAACCTAAAAAACAAACAAACAAGAATTGCTCAATATTCTAGAACATTTACAAATACAGGGCCAAATCCTATAGTCCTGATTCAGGCAGAAGTCCTATTGATATTGTGATGTCAATGGGACTTCTGCCTGAATAAGGACTGAAGAAGCTAGCACATAGTATAAATTTTTCTATTTTGCCAGTTCCATAAGCATTCAAGATCTTTCTATTGTTACACTTTGAGTTAGAGCAAAGTTGTCAAATTCATTTTGGGAAGAGGGCTGAATACTTTAGTTACAGCCAAAGAATCAGGGCCTAACTCTGCAAGGTGCTGAACACTTCCAACTTCCTGGGAGATGAAAGTATTCAACACCTCATTACTAGCATACTTCAATAGCAATATTCACAGTAGCAAAAATTCCACCTGTAGCAACTGTTAGCAGGATTGGACCCACAATGAGAAATCAAATTAGTTCTGTTTTTTCCCCCCACTTATTGAAAGATAAGTAAAATATTTACAAGTGATCCAGCTACTAGACCAAGGTCCTGATCCTGCAGGCACTGGGGCCTACCTAGGGGAAGCTCATTGTAGGATCAAGACCTTAGATTATGATTTTTTTCTCTTATTAGTGTTTTCCCTCACAATATATAGACTATATTTATAAATATATATTTAAAATCAAGATATTGCAACATTATGGCAAAGAATGCAAGTGATAAAAAGGAAATTGACCCAGAGCAACTGTTGTACCCCTAGCACACATTCAGGTATGCAGTTATTTGAATGTGTGATTGCTTGATGCATAAATACACCTGCACATTTTTTCCTTACAAATACCCCTTCACTTGTAGTTCAATGCAAAAAACATATGTTGGTGCAACATCACAGTTGAAAAATAATTCTCCACTCACTTATTCTAGTGTAAATCTAAATCAACAAAGTTACACCAGTGAAAGTGAGAGAAGAATCAGACACATAAAATTCAACATTGTGGGTCTGAGAGTAACAATATAGTAGACATAATACATATAGGAAATACTGTACATACAGAGATACTATATATAAAATGCATGAAGATAAGATACCAGTACAGCGCCTAGCACAATGGGCCTCTGGTCTCTGATTACATCTCCTAGGCACTACAGTAACACAAATAATAATAATACATTGTTCTGGTTTGGACTTAAGACTGCAAAATTAAGTTTAGTTCTATTTTTGCTGAACTACACATAAGATAGCTTTAATGTGTATTTTTTTAATTATAAAAATCAATTAAATTTAAAATGACAAAGATATCTTGTCATGTGTTAAAATTAAGAATACATACTCTCCAACAATAATGTGATAATGAAACAGTCCAGTAGCAACCCTACAGGCAAAATAAGATTTAGAATATTCATTCACTCTACTGTTGTAATTGACCAAACATCTTTAAGGGATTTATAATTATAAGAAAATATTTTCAGAAAGACCACAAAATGCTTAACTGTAAAAGGGAGCCAGACAGATTTTGATCACCATTGCAGAAAGTATACAGTACTCATATGGAGTCTATCAAAAATGTACTTGTTTACTGGAAGGCCTTTTTATCACTTCCCAAAAGCAGGACATCTTGAAACAAAGCTAGCATTTCTAGCTATTTCAGGAAATATTTGGTCACTGCTATACTAGATAAGAACAGAGACAGGTATTCTAAGCCATTGTTTAGATTTCTATTCTACTTTCTAATCTGAACAAATGAGTGCAACATCACCAATACACACACCTCGCGAACGTCATTCTCCTTCATGATATGTCTTGTAATGTATCGGATAGACTCTCGAGCTGCTTCCAAGGTGTTCCTAGATGATTCTGATCCACTGATATTGCTAGTTTCTTCTTTCTGAGCAAAGTATCTATCTACATGACTTCTCATGCAAAGTATCTTTGGAAGTTTATGAAGAAATATCTTGCGGACCCAAGGTGCCATAGCATTGTGAGTAGAAGAGGAACGATGATGAATATTAATAGCAAAGACAGTTATCACAATGGACAGTGTCACAAAAATCATAGTAAACACCAAATACTCTCCAATAAGTGGTATAACTTTAGAAGATGATGGTATAATCTCTTCAATAACAAGAAGAAAGACAGTCAAAGACACCAGTACCGAAGTGCAGAGAGAAATTTTTTCACCTTCATTTGAAGGGAGATAAAAGACAAGGACAGTTAAAAATGAAAGTCCTATACACGGAATAATGAGAAACAGTGTGTAAAAAAGAGGCAACCGTCTAATTACAAATGAATATGTAATAAATGGGTACCAGCAGCATCCATCAGTTCTCTTCCCTTTGCTCCCTGTTGCAGTTACTATTTCCCATTCTCCATTATCAAAGAAATCTCTCTTGTCAACATCATAATCTTCTAGAATAATATCAACCTGTGAGCCATCATAGGTCCAGGAACCAAATTTCATGGAGCAGTTTTGGAGGTCAAATGGAAAGAATGTAACATCTATAGTACAAGAACTTTTGTAGTTTGCTGGGGGAGTCCAAGAAACGGTCCCATCATATTTTACTACTGTTTTTGTAGATGTTCCTTCAAAACGACCATCTGCACTGAAAGGAAAAAATATGCACATGTGGCTATGTTATTACACACATTACAACCAGATGCTTTTAGTTAAGGTTTCCTATTAAGTGTCACCATTCCAAAGTGTCATTTCAGATGCTTATCACTCTCAGATTTTAACTTTAGAGTGGAAATTTTGCACTTTTGTCCTTAGATGAGGACTCCATTTTTTTAAGTTTAAGCTGATTAAGGAAAAGCAAACCATGAACAAACATTTTTCCCATAATAATAATATTTGTGCAACTTTTCTGAACAGCTCTAGTGCCTCAGAAGAGGGGGTCAAAACTTGACTTGTGATAGGAATCGCCCCTGCTTAACAGATGTGCTTATTGGTGGGCTGGTGAAAATCAATTTTACTTTAACTTAATTATGCATGCAAAAAAACAAACAATACATTTACCACTTCCAAACTTTTTTGTTTTATAAATACAATAACAGAGTTTTTTTAACTAAACAATCAACCAGTGTTCTACAGGCACTGTGTATGCAAATATAAGTTGAGCAGAAACTTTCATTCAAAATTCAGTCTCTCCAAGTTCTATTACCTCTCTGCATAGATGTATAAGAAAGGTGAGTAAAGTTTCATTTAGCATCTTTGTATATTGAGTACTATATATAGGAGGATGTATTTTGATGGCCTCAGCCTATTAGTTTGTATTCAGAACTGTGCACTCTGGTAGGACTCTGCAGGAGCCCTAGCATAAATGAATGCATGTTTGTGCAGGACAGTGTTGTACTTCTGACTAGCAAATCTTTTCATATGAAGGAATTTAATTATTTTTTTTAAAAAGTCCTAGAAAATTTCATAGAAAAAGGGAACGTTATTAAGATTGTAAAGCAAAGCACTCAGAAGTCTGGAAATGTCAAAAGTAAGGCAGTCCATGCATTTTTAATTCTGACACCTTATGAGCATGTATTATAATACAGTCTAATTATGGGATCACACACTATTTATCTGCAGAACCCATGCCTCATTCTATGTGGAGAGTGGATGGTCAATGTGGCAGGGGTAGATTTATTTTATAGAATAAGATTAAAATCTTACTTGTCATACAACACAATATCTGGAATCCAGATAGACTCTGATGGGACACGAATAGATGTTATTCCAGCGTAGTCTTCAGGTTTCCACCTTAATTTTACATCTATCCATTCCTATAAGTACATGACAAATGTTATAGTATCTTTAAAACTGACTTAAAATAGGCAATATATAGATAGTTTTTGGATGAAAAAGAAGTAGAAGGGATGTAAAAGAGAGATCAGACTTTTTGCTTCCACATCTCACATATTAAAATGAACATGGTGACCCAGTTAGTCATTATCTACCTGGTCCAATTTTTCTTTCTTCAATTTTAAGAGCCATTTAGTTCCACAGTACTTCTGTATGCAGTTTTTAAAAATATTAAAATCCTCTTTAACAATGTAGTCACATAAATTAAAGCAGTTACAAAATAAGGATGGGCAAACTTGAAAAAGTTTGGTTTGGATAAGCATCCAAAAGTTTGGAAGCTTATCTAAAGCTGATCTGAACTTTAGGGTCAGAAAAGAAGATCCTGCTGTCTCATGAGATTGCCAATGCTTTCTGGATCTGTCAGCACTAGAAATAATATAACTCCACCTTAACATTTTGGTACTTTTATTTCTGAACTAGAAAATGTAGAAGTGCAAGAAAAAATAGGATCTCAAAAGATTTACCATTTGGGTAGAGCTTTAAATGTCAGTTTAGGCCACTTATTTTAACTGAACCGGTTCATCTAGTTAAAGTACTGAACAGTGATAGTTGGGGAGGGCATAAGTGGATTTCACCAGACTTTCTTGCTATTCTGAAGTAGTAGCAGGTGATGGTAAGGGCAGGCTACTTCTTCAAAAACCAGTGCAAGGGAGTCCCACGTACTCCCCCACCACAGTCAACTATTTAATAGCTAATCTAAAAAGAAATGCTTGAGTATAAATAAGAGACAAGAAAGGTGAGGTAATATTTTTTACTGGACCAACTTCTGTTGGTGGAAGGTACAAACTTTTAACCTACATAGAGCTCTTCTTCTAGTCTGTAGAAGGAAAGAGTAGCTCTGTGTAGCTCAAAAGCTTATACTTTCCATCATCAGAAGATGGTCCAATAAAACATATTACCTCATCTACATTGTCTCGCTCATATCCTGGGACCAACACAATTGCAACAACACTGAAAACAACTAAGTATATATTGCAGTTTTTATGGGAAAGAGGAAAATTGAGAAAGTTCTACAAATATAATTTAGTAAACCGTGTGCTCACTGCACGTAGGGGGCCTAAACGTTTCTCAAAGTCAATAAAGGTGCAGGGAAGAGTTAGAGGACTGAAGATGGTAAGTGGGGTGAAAGGAGGAAACACTTTGTAACAATTTAAGGGTAACTCAGTGACAAATATATCTAAAGATAATAACTGCGTCAAAGTTTAGTTCTGGATTGTGATTATTATAACTTGAGGGCACTTCCTGCTTATGATCTAATACCTTTACCTAGGGCAGAATAAACCAACTAGGTGTTTATAGCAAGCACCTCCTCCTTGACCTCCAGATAGATTATTGGACATGAAATTAAAAGTCCTGAGCTTTGTTAATCAAAATAGGATAAAAAATATCTTAACAGTATAATTTTAAAATAACTTTTTAAAAGCAATTATACAAAGCTATACTAGCTTGTGCTTGTGACAGTTTCTGACTAAAAACTGGTTATAGGAATTTCAAAATATATGTCTGAATATATGTATCTTCATTTCATAAATGTATCTAAAATATGCCACTTTTATTAGAAATTTTCTTTTTTGAAAAAGATTTTAGATGTATTTTTTAATTATTTAACTGAATTTTGTGGCTATTACTTCTTTTGAGCATTATGATGTGCCTTTTGTGTTAAACATGCTATATAAAATAAAGGTTAATATAGTTTTTAGATGAAGATCCTATAAATATACAACCACCTAAAAAATCTGCTTACAACTTTACATTTTAGTCACTCAATGGACTCTTCAGTTGACATTTGCACATACCTGTTTCATCCAAACATTTGTTGTCATCAACTGATTTTTCTCATCCTATAAAAAATTTAAACAGCATGTTTTTATGGGAAACAATGATTTTACACTGCTTATTCACTGTAACCAACTGTGGTTTTGTTCAAAGGAGGCTCATTAAGTTGCAGTACAAATATATTAATTAAGAAGGATTCCATTTGAAAAGCCTGTTTGTCTATTTTTTCTAACTACTATTGTTACAGCCACCAACTAAGATTACAGTAACCAAAATAAGTTAATGAAAAAGTGATTTCCCCTCCTCACATCCAACATTGATTTACTTTGTATATTTTACAGCATTTCATGTATAGTACTACTGTTTCCCTGTAGAGTCATCAAGGAACAAAATGACTAATTGAAAATACTCTTTAAAACCATTATGGGAACAGAAAAAGCCTTACAGATTTTTTTTTCTGTTTAAATTCAGAATATACTTTTCAGAAGGTGCTCAATTAGGAAACATTTTTAAAATTAGTAAATTAAAAAATATCAAGTTGAAATCTTTAATGTTCTAAGCTATGCCATGCCAGTAGATTATCTCCTCTTTTATGGAACTGACATGTTCAAGGACATTATCTTTATTTCTTCTTTTTTTGTGCAATAACTTTTTTATATTTTATGTTTATAGAACCAACAAGAGAACAGATTGCTACAATTTAAAACTTTTTGTATTTATTCATTGAAATTAATTTTAAACAATAGAAAACCCAATAACTCTACATCTACTGACAAAGAGTCCTGTGGCACCTTATAGACTAACAGAAGTATTGGAGCATAAACTTTCGTGGGTGAATATGCATCTGACGAAGTGGGTATTCATCCATGAAAGCTTATGCTCCAATACTTCTGTTAGTCTATAAGGTGCCACAGGATTCTTTGTTGCTTTAAGATCCAGACTACCACGGCTACTCCTCTGATACTCTACATATACTAAAAGCTTTAGTTAACAAATTTTACAGAAAACAAAAATATGTCCAAGGGCCACTTATTTTCATCATTCTCTCTGTGGCCTCTAACAATTCTATTTTTCTTCCTTCATCTTCACTTCTCTGAGGCTCTCTCTTTCTGGGACTTCCCTCCTCATTGCACCCTTATCTATATATGCCTCCTTTTAAAATGTTTCATTTATTTTATATATATATATATATATATATATATATATAATATGCACAATTATTTAACAATAGAATATCAAGTTATTTTTCATAAACACTTCCCTATTCTAAAAGCTTTGCTCAGTTTGTAGTTTTAATATTGTTTACCATACATACCACATCCACTAACTGAGAGATCGCAAGACCAAACTTTATTTTTATTGTGTCATTCAAGCGTTGGACTGGGCGAACCCATTTTTGATAGTCTTGAAATAAGTGTTTAAACAAACGATCTTCACTTTTAGCAATAAAAGAAGGTTCTGATATACCTACACAACAAAAGAAATATGTTTAATATACACATATAGTGAAATACAATGTACTCATTTTCATGAACATTGGTACAACTTGATATTTAATTATGGTAGATCGATTCAGGTATGTACATGTAGAAATTTATTTCTCATCTAATCCCCTTTTTTGTCTGTGAGGGTGGTGGAGGTTAAGCCACCTAGGGTTAGCTTGATAAAATTCACTGATTTTATTATTCATTACTCTTGTTAGCACCATCATACTTTCCAAATCTGAAGCCCAAGAAGAGAGGACCCTTATCTCACCATCTATGAGTAACACTGGAAAAAGTGAGACATAGTCAAAAATTTCTTGTGCCATTTTTACAAATCATCCAGGTACCAGGTAACTGTAAAAATCCTACAGAGAGTGTTTTTTAAACTAGATAATGCCACTGAACTAACTACAGCTGCTTATTCATAATAGCGCAGTTTCAAACACCTCTTAACCATATTAAAAATGCCCTCCTCAAAATGGGCACCAATCAATTTAAGTCTCATCCTCCCACGGCACAAAGATAAAGAACAAGTCAGAAAGAAATGGCAGCATCCTTTATAGGTGGGGTGACTGACAGGGTTTGTTTTTTTGTTTTTTTTTTGCCTTCTTGCTTCAGCGGAGTAAGGTGGAAGGGATTCAGACAAAAGGAATACTTTCATCTACTGGTTAGAACAGCATCATATAAAACATTCACTAATGTGGTTGTATAAGTCCTACTCTACTGTACCTTGGGTGTAATTGTTTCAAATCTGAGCAAAATGAAAGACTATTTTGTATTTTTCTTCTTAACACGAGGTAAGGTCAAGTTTTAAAACTGTTCCTGTATTTCTTGGTTATTTAAGAACTCATGTTTACTAGGGATGTAAATATCGTTTAAAAGTTAACCATTTAAACTATTAAAAATATTTTGTTTAAATGGTTAACCAATTAAAGGGAGAGAGGCTGGGACCAATCTGGCTGGCGTGGCTAGGGCTGATCTGGCCGGCACGGCTCGGACTGGGGCCGATCCGGCTGGTGTGGCTGGGGTTGGCGGGCCGGCCTGCGCGGGGATTAACGGTTAAGGCAGGTTAACAGGTAAGACTAATGCTTACCGGTTAACCGGTTAACATTTTTCACCCCTAATGTTTACTTAATTAACTCATTTGGAATGCAGGAGTTGCAGCTGTTTGGAGTGGGAAAGGAACTACTGGCTTGAAAACAACCTAGCAATAACTTGGAAACACACCCAAACTCAAGGGAATTGGCAGCAGAAGGTAAATGCTGCCTGGCTCTGGCTCTGTCTTTTCCCCATCCCTCCCAACCACAAACTCCTATACCAGCATGGAAGGGCCAGGAAGAAATTCTTCTGACTCTGTCAATCTGTTTCTTCACTTCAGCAGGTGGGTACTGTAGTTTGAAGAATGCTTGATAGAGATCTTATAGATGTTTGTCTCTGTCTGAGGGATTGGAGCAAATGCCGTTGTATCTTACAGCTTGGCTGTAGACAATGGATCGTGTGATGTAGTCTGGATGAAAATACTTGAAATAAACTTCAGTGATACATGGCAGAGCATTAAAGGACCTTATGATGAACATATAGCAGCTATTGGATAGAGTCCAGCCCTGCTTCTGCTGGGAAGATAACTCAGAACTACTGTTCCAATTTTGGAAAACAATCCATCTCCAAAGTGGCCAGACCTGAAGAGAGTAGCCAAATTGGATACAAGGGCTAAAAGAGCTTATGAACACTTTCATAACAGATGTCACACAGAGAACTGCTGGGTCTAGAACCAGGTGACTGTGTTCATGTCGAATTGGATAGAGAAAAGGGATGGACAACTCTAGCTGTCATAAAGAAAAATAATTCAGCATCCAGATCATATTTGATCAAGACCAACAGTTGAGAGATCAATGGAAACAGCTGACATCTACAGTATGCTCCTCAAAGAGAACAATCAACAAAGCAAACTCTACAGATGGCAGATGCAGAACAAGACAATGATGATTCAAGGATTCTGGCCCGACCACAGCCAGTTGTTGCAACTAATGGCAAGCCAGATGATAAGTTGTTACGCATGTAGGTCGTGTAATTCGAAAACCAGTATGATTCAGAGACACTTAGCAGACATACATACTTCAAAGACAGCATGATAGCATACACATTGTAAATGGCAGGAATGTAGAACATAAAAGGGGAGGTGTAATAGACTGCTAAACTGTATTATACCATTCAGCCACTAGGCGGTGTTATGAGTTAAATACCTTATTTAAATGAACCTCAGCCATATCTGGCAGAGCATTAAAGGATCGTATGATGAACCCATGTGATGTGTATAAGCAAACTCTGTGATCAGTCCATATTAGGGTTGCCAACCCTCCAGGATTGTCCTGGAGTCTCCAGGAATTAAAGATTAATATTTAATTAAAGATTATGTCATGTGATGAAACCTCCAGGAATATGCCCAACCAAATTTGGCAACTCTAATCCATATCTGGTACATAAGTACATGACACCTATTCTGTAGAAAGAAGCTGTCAGTATCCACAGCTGTCAATCTCATGCTGATTTTTTTTTTAGTTAGGATATGAGTGTGCTACTAATTAAGGTATAATGTCTATAACTGGGATATTTCAATTCTCAGTGAAAAGATAATTTTCCTGCTTCTAGTTAAACTTGAAGCTATTTCTGAAGGATCTAATTGCTCAAGTGCCTAGTGATAATGTTGTTTCAATTGTTTATTATATCCAGTTTAGTTCAAAGCTGATCAAGACATTATTTAAAATCTCACCCACTGTCAACAACTCTGTACTAAGGAAGTGAGAAGCAAGATTATTTTCATCAGCTTTCTATTGCCACCACTTCAAATATTTGCAAACAAGAGTATGAATGAGCAAATTTTTCTGGTCACTGAGTAAAGTATCTGTTTGCCATTTCCTTTTTAACATTCATTTTCCAAATGCAATGGATGTTTGATGCTGTTCTAAGTTGTATAAATATACTTATAAAAGTACAAAAATATAAAGAAAAAACCTTTGCTGAATTTGAAGCACATATGGGTTGAGAACAGGGCATAACCCCAATTTTAAAAACAAGTCCATTGTAGGTCACCTTTAAAACTGATGCCTGGGATGACATATGGTCTGTTCCAATCACAAATGTAATCTGATTGCAAAAATTTTTTTGTTCAAGGTCAGGAGCCCTAAACTACTTTAGACTATATAACCACATAAACAGAAATTCTAAACAAAACTCATTGTCCCCACCTAATGAGGTCCTGGATGCTGAATTCCCCCCACATTCATGCCAAAATCAGAAGTATTTAATTAAAAACTGAAGGTAGATTGAAACTCAATCCTTCAATTTCTAAAAAAAAATCCCTTTCCAGTGAAAACTATAGGATTGTTTCAGAAAATCCTTGCTGCCCATCTTTTTATAAAAACATTTTTGCTTTTATTTTTATTTTTTTGGCAAGAGATCTTTGGTAATCCAGATACCATTTAACAGTAGATCATTAATTCCTTTTTCTGTAAAAACAAAGAGACAAACTAGAAACAAAACAACACAAACAAAAAATTCTATGCCATGAAATAACTACTCTAGGGAAAGCAGAAGAAGACTCAGAATGGTAATTTGTAATTTTTATAATATGTTCTAATGGAAAAAACCAATGTTGAGTGTGTGTGTTCCTGGACTATTGATACACTTGGAAGGCAGTGAAAAAAATCAGGCATTCCTACCATCCCCACAGTTATTCGGGCCTTACCTACACTAGAAAGGGTTTGCCAACCCTAGTGGAGAGATAGTTTATGGCCTGTAAGTCTTTTTATCCTATCTCCTAGAGCTGGAAGGGACCTTGAAAGGTCATTGAGTCCAGCCCCCTGCCTTCTCTAGCAGGACCAAGTACTGATTTTGCCCCAGATCCCTAAGTGGCGCCCTCAAGGATTGAACTCACAACCCTGGGTTTAGCAGGCCAATGCTCAAACCACTGCGCTATCCCTCCCCCCTGTCTTATGTCGCCCTAACTTTGTAAGCCTCTACACTAAAATGTTGCTCCCACCAATGTAACTCGCCCACTATGCCGACTTAATAATTACCTCTGCAAGAGACGTAGCACTTAGATCGACGTAGTTAGATCAATGCAGTGCCAGTGTAGACATTGTGTTATTTATGTCAAACTTTAATGGTCTCCAGGAAGTGTCGGACAGTGCCCCACCATGACTGCTCTGGTCACTGTTTTGAACTCCACTGCCTGGTGGCCAGGCACCAGAGATGTAAATATTGTTTTTAAAAGTTAACCATTTAAATAATTAAAATTATATCGTTTAACCAGTTAACCGCTGGGGCTGGTGTTGCTCCTGTCGGCCGATCGGCCGGCGCGGCTGGGGCTGCTCCCACCGGCCGGCCAGCACGGCTGGGGCTGAGATCCCACCGGCCGGCATGGCTGGGGTCACTCCAGCTGGCGCGGCTGGGGCTGTTCTAGCTGGCCCGTGCGGCTGAGGTCGCTCCGGCCAGCTGGTGCGGCTTGGGCTGGGGTTGCTCTGGCTGGTTGGCTGGCGGCCAGCTGGCATGGCTGGGATTAACATTTAGGATAGGTTAACCAATTAGACCAATGCTTACTAGTTAACCTGTTACTATTTTACATCCCTACCAAGCACACAAGTATATGCCCCTCTCCTCTAAATCACTGTGAATTTTTGAAATTCCATTTCTTGTTTGCTTGCTGTGGAGAGCTCACCTAGCAACTGCCCAGCTGACCGTGCTGGCTACATGCTGCAGATGTGCTCCTGCCTGACGTACATAGGAGGTGGTGGGTGACCTGAGTCTGTGAGAAGAGGCTGTGCAGGCACAGCTCCAATACAGCCATAGAAAGTTTAATATCTACAAGCAAATCGCTTGGGGCATGGGGGAGAAGGGCTACAAGAGGGACCTGCAGAAGTGCCACATGAAAGCCAAGGAGCTGCAGCAGGCAGAACAGAAGGCAATGGTGTCTGACAGTCGTTCTGGTGTGGAGCCACAGACTTGCCGCTTTTACAAAAAACTGCATGCCATCCTCAGCAGAGGCACCACGACCACCCCCAAAAGCCCCGTGGATACTTCAGAGGAGTCAGAGTCACAGACCCCAGAGTGAACAGTGAGGAGGAATTGTTGGATGAGGAAGAGCAGGAGGAGGAGTATGGGGGACAGGCGACCAGGGATTCAGTAGCACAGTGAGCCAGGACCTGTGTTTGACTCCAGAGCAGTTGAGCCAGTCCCTAGAGTCCAGCGCAGGCAAGTCTGATGCGGGGGAAAGAACCTCTGGTAAGTATGTAATTTGCTTTGATATTGCAGGGACATATCTGTTCGTTTAGTCCTTTTTAACCATGCTAGAAGAGGTAGTGAAATAGCAATTCTATTAGTTATCTGCTTCTCATTCCCCTGTAGAGTTAGGCAGAGATGGCCCTGCAAAACAGAACAGGGAGAGACATGCAGCAGGAGATGCTAGCACTTCTCAAGCGGCAAACAGACATGCTGGAGACTATTGTTGATCTTCAGGTTCAACAGACCTGTGCTCTCCTCCCTTTGCAGCCCATAGAGAGCTGCATTCCAGGATCTCCCTACATCCCTCATTCCCACATGGTATCTGGGGCTGCTGCACTACCCCTACCACTCCACTCCGGGGGAGAGTACAGACAGTAACAGACGCACATTGGTATATGTGTTTGTGAAATGAAAATGACTGTTCTTTCCCCTTCAAAGGTTCTATTCTCTGTATTTATAAAGTTTCATTCAATTATAAATATGTCTGTTAGCATGGGTTTGGAATAAAAGTCTATTTATGGAAACTTAGTTAATCTTTATTAGTTCATAACATATGCTGGCTGGGGCTGACATCATTCACAGATAATAGCAATAGGTGCATTGGCAATGTTATATGACTGCACACACAGCATTCATTACAAGGTTCATACCGGGATGCAAAAAAACAATGCCAGGCACAGCACACTACAGCAACACACATTACTGTGGCTCACAATTAAAATGGTCTTTCAAAGCCTCCCTGAACCCTATACCTCCACCTACCTGCTCAAAGTCAGCAGACAGCCATTCCACCTCTACCCCGGCAAAAACTTTTCCCCCTTTGCCTCACAGATATTATGAAGCACACAGCAGACAGCTATAACCATTGTGATATTTTTTTCACTGACAGCTGATCTTCTGAGTAGACAGTGCCAATGTCATTTTGCTTCTGCTGAGCCTGTGGTTGAAGCGCTCCTTGCTGCTGTCAAGGTGGCCAGTGTATAGCTTCATGAGTCACGGCAGTAATGGATAGGCTGGGTCTCCCAGGATCACTATTGGCATTTCAACATCTCCAGTGGTAATCCTCTGTTCTAGAAAGAAAGTCCCTGCTTGCAG
Organism: Trachemys scripta elegans; assembly: GCF_013100865.1. Lineage (NCBI taxonomy): Eukaryota > Metazoa > Chordata > Testudines > Emydidae > Trachemys > Trachemys scripta. Next base: position 50,907,785 of record NC_048307.1, read on the forward strand.
CTTTCTGAACAGGCCTGTGTTCTTAAAGATGCGTCCCTGACCATCCCGCATTGATGTAGGTAAAACGTCCCCAGTGATCACCCAGCACTTTCAATACCATAGAAAATTAGCCCTTTCTATTGATGTACTCTGTGGCAAGGTGGTCTGATGCCAAAATAGGGATATGCGTGCCATCTATCACCCCACCACAGTTCAGGAACCCTATTGCTGCAAAACCATCCAGTATGTCCTGCATATTGCCCAGTCCTTCGTAGCAGGACTCCATTAATGGCCCTGCAAACTGCATCACAGCAACCCATACGGTGGATTTCCCAACTTCAAATTGATTCCCGACTGATTGATAGCAACCTGGCGTTGCAAGCTTCCACACAGCAATTGCCACTCACCTCTCCACTATCAGTGCAGTCTCATTTTGGTGTCACTGTGCTGGAGCAAGCTCTGCACACAGTTCCAGGAATGTGGCCGTGCGCATCCGAAAGTTCAGCAGCCTCCTCATCCCATACCTACATAATGATGCGATCCCACCAGTCAGTACTTGTTTCTCGGGCCCAGAACCAATGTTCTGCAGCTGCTCCGTGAATGCCAACAACCTTGAATTGTTTCTTTCCATATCCCACAGCAAGCTGATCTCCAAAGAATTGTCATGTTCCCCATGGCTACTCTGCAGATATTGCAGGATCACGTGCACTGTGCTTGCAACGCTCATCACAATAGTGTAGAACTGTGCATGCTTCTCAGAGAGATGGCGGATGCACGGGTTTGCAGGGGTTTTGAAAAAATGTGCAAAACATTATGGGATGCAGATAAAATTCTGGGATGGAGAAAACTACATCACGGAATATTGAAACCATGTTCCCAATCACCCCTGCATGACTCATTTGCCCCAATGAGGCATTGTAAACCCTTCCCAAAACACCCTGCGCTAGATGGTTGTGAGTTCCACAGTTGGATAACTACCCAGGGTGCACTGCTGTCTGCATGGATGCAAGCATTGCCAGTGAGGATGCGCACTGCGGACACAAGGAACATAGTGCAGACATGCAAAAGACATTTAATTACTGTAGCAGCTGTATGTTGACATAACTTAGGTTGACTTAATTTTGTAGTGTAGACTTGTTCTGAACCAGTAAGAGTGTTTTTGCCAACTAACAGATCCCTGAATGAAATAAGCTGTACCTGCAAAAGGACCTTTTCCCCAGTATAACTTTGTTTATACTGGACTTTTGCTGGTATGGCAATGTTGGTTGGGGGGTGATTTCCCCCCCCCCATGCCTAACTGATATAAAAGGGAAAAGGGTGCTACTATTTCTATTTTCCTTTTTTGGGATGGGATGCAGGGGGGAGGCTTTGTTTTTGTATCAGCCTCTGGCCAGTAAATGTCTTATGAGTACGAAGCTTCACCCTCTCTAGCTTCTGGAAAGGGAGAGCCTTCTGTTTCTTCTCCCACCATCAGAGCCTTCTAGCTATTGCGGGAGCAGAGTTATCCTCTATCCTAGCGAATAACTCCAGAGCCTACTTCTACTACTCCTTTTTCCCAGGCAGCAGCAGCAGAGTGAAATGGATGTACTTGACAGTTTCACACTGCCAACAGCAAAAGTTTGAATGGCAGCTGTGTGACTGACCAGATTTTTTTAGATTTGTTTCATCCTGGTGCTGCTTGGCAAAGTTATGAACATGAGCAGAAGAACAGAGCTGTGTTTGTGGAGTAAAGAAAGGAACACTTATGTTTTTTATGTTCACATTTAGAAGGTTATTATTGCAGTCAGAAAAGCAAGGAACTTTTAAATCAAAACTTCTGCAAAATATCTACTAATGGCTTGGCACCAGGGAAAGTTTACTACTTACCACTGGTTAGTGGATTTTGCAAGCCTTGCTGATAACCAGCATCTTCATAGTATATGGCCATGCTGCTTACAGAGAATGACTTGTATATAGATTGCCTATTCTTTCGCAGGCCCATGTCTGTTAGTCCTTAGATTAAGAGCTCCTCAGACCTTATACTGCCCCCCTTCTTGAATGCCTGTAATGTGCTTAGCGTATTGTGTGCACTACTGTAAATATTAAATGATAAACAATGTCTCAGCCTATGGCTTGCCAAGATGTTTATTGCTCCACCAATCTCCAGGGTCGCTGAATACCAGCAGCACTGCTGTGCATATGATAAAATGCACTGCCTTGCAGAGCCCTAGCAACATTCTTTTTTGGTTTAGCATTAGTTTCTTCCGCTCAGTGATAAGTTCAGTGGGGAGCAGAAGTGATGTCTACTTCCTACTAAACAGCTAAGGTAGATGAAGAAACCAAATGCCAGATGCTGGCTGGCTGGCAGCCTGGAAGTGGGAGGCAGAGCCACTGTGTGGCAATCCTGGCTTCACTGAAGTCAATCGGATAAGCCACTATCAGCCTAGGAACAGTATGGGGGAAAGGCATAATTCTTGCTGACCAGGGACCTGGCACTGAGGACAGAAGAAGGGACATGCAGAATGTTGGGGCAGTCTGCAACTAAACAACTGATGGGGAAATCTGGAAGGAAAAAAAACATCTGAAAGGGTGAAGGAGAGAGGAAAAGTAGGAAAAGCGTACAAACGAAGTAAAGTGGGAAGTGGAAGGAGAGAAAGGAAAAGCCATAATGAAGGATTTTAAGGTTAGAAACATTTTATTTATACAAGTTTCATTTATTCTGTACGCATCATGGAATTAAATTGACAATTTTGTAAATACTTATATAAATAAGGTACAGCCCTCAGGCTCCTGGCAAGTTGCCAGTACAGCCCTTGATGTTGTGCACTGGTACATCATCTGTCCACAGCAGAATTCTGCTCATGCCACTAGATTCCAATCTCAGATACACAGGTATGTATTGTCCCCATGGCTTGTACAAATCAGGTACTCTTCTTCAGTGTGCAAGAACAGTAGTAGATTTCAGAAGTTATGCAAGTATGTTTTCCATACATATTTGCCAGAATATCAAATTAAGGTTTTCATTTCTGGACAGAGTGGAACTATACAAGAGCTCCCATCCCAAATTTCTCTACAATCTACTGGAAGATTCAATTTTTTTATATTCTCAAAAGAAAGCAAAATCATTTAAAGGAGAATCATGATATAAGTAACCTGATAAATATAGGAAACTTTGTTGTACAATTGCAATGGATGCAGCTTCTCTCAAAATTCACTTCAGAAAACTAATTCTTATCCTTTAGGTTGAAATTCTTCTATATTACAAAACACTTCATTGATTTAAAGGCAATCATCTCATTTTGTTTTGCAACAAACAACTACAGTTTGTAAAACTGGGATACTCCAGGAAGAAAGTTACAACATGCACACTCACACATAGCTGCATTTTAATGAATAGAAAACTGAATTTTAATTTGCAAGGGTTTGGAAAACATAATAACCAAGTCACATGGAATTTAGTTCACCTACATCTGATAAGCTGTTTACTAAATAACTTGTAAAGGATTTCTCCCACACTTTTAATATACTATTCTAAAGCAATACTATAATATAGTTTACTGCCCCAATTCACCACATTTTTCAAACAATTAGTTAAATATCTACCACCAATTTCTATTTTTAGTAAATTACAATTTTATCGTAGTTAAAATGGCCAAGAGAGAAACAAATTCTCCCCTCGGATACACATAGACAGTTCTCACTGAAGACAAAGTTGCATGCTTGTACCCAAGGGCAAGATTTGGCTTCACAAAAGTACTTGACTATGACCTTTTTTAACAGCCCTATATAATTATTCTTTCTATTGTGATGAGATTCACTTAGTGAAAACATATCATTTTCCAAACTAGTATAATTCACAGTAACTTTTTAAAAAATCACTTTTAGCATGATAGTAACATAGGTAAGGATTTGTTACATTTCAAACTAAAATTCACATTTTTAATCCAGTTTAAATTTCACTATTTGCACTGTTCGTTTATTTTTTGCATCCCAGTTTAGAACGTGAAAATTAATTAAGTCAATTTCACTCTTGCTTCAAGTGAGTTTAACTTTCAGGCTTTTAATACTGCCATGAGTGAAATATTTATCTAAAACCAACGGTTTGGAAGACTCATACATTCCACTGCTCTTACATTCTGTGAAAGCAATATTTTACAACATTTGTATTTTGGGACAAGCTTGAGCTGACTGTACCCTTTCAAATTTGCATACTTTTATCAACACATTTTTGTTTTGTGGAGTGTTTTATACATTTAAACTGTACAAATCAAATCCTTACTTTGAGATTAGCCCCTGGGACTTCAACAGGGTTAACTCAATGAATAAGTCAAGCAAAATTTTATCATAAATCCATAAGAATGGTATTTCAACAATAAGAAATATTTGTCACGTACCATAAGAATTACTAAAATATATTGTTTGCCTCTGGCATATAGATAAACACACAAAGCAAATACATAACAAATCCATGACCATATCAGTTGTGAATAAATGCAATACACCTTACAGCGAACAAAACCAAAACAAAATAAAAAACCCTAAGGTCTGATATAATGACAACAATAGCATTCTTCATTATTTGGAGTAGTTGTACAACCACCTAATGAGACATTGTGGTCAGTATTTGTAAATACGTATGTGTGCGCCCAGAGAACTTTTGCTTGACAAGGGCAAAGAAAAACCTCTAAACAAGGTTGTTAGTGGGGTGTTTTTTCCCTCTCTTCTGTTAAATAAAGCTGTGTCTGTTTAATCATGGTCTCTCTAGATTACTTTCATTAAAAATCAAATAAAAAATTCCTCTGAGCTCTACCTCTGCACTGTCCCTAAGGATTGCAAAGCTAGTGCTCAAGCCTTGACTTGTCCTTCAAACCAGATTTAAAATGTTTGAGTCTGGTCTTTCAAAAAGTTGACATAGCATGCAAAATAAATAAAATGTGTTGCTATTTAAATCCCTGCAGGATTTTCCAAGCAAACTGTGTTTAACTCCAAAATCCGTTGTCACTTCTTGAACAGAGTTTGTACTGCCAGCTGTGCACCATGCTGCACCACTGTTATCTCACAAAGTCCCAAACTGAACTATTCAGAGATGTGGGATTAAAGGCAGGGGGCAATAAAGAGTGAGGAGAGAAGATGAGCTAAGAGAACGAGGAGCATAACCCTGATACCACCCCTTATAGGTTTCAGACTTTTATCCATCGGAAGCAAATTACCCCTGCACACAGCTTGTGTTATTTGAAACCCAGTGTTAAAAAGTATTATAATTCGTGATTCCCCATTGAGACCCCCGCCCAAACTCCACCACGATATCCTCTCCTACATCCCCCTTCTCCAAACCCCTCCACGACCCCCTCTCCTACCCCCCCCCCCAACCTCTCCACGACCCCCTCCCCTGCATCCCCCTTTCCTAAACCCCTCCACGACCCCCTCGCCTACATCCCCCTCCCCCAAACTCCACCACGATCCCCTTCCCCTGCATCCCCCTTCTCCAAACCCCTCCACGATCTCCAACATACCCGCTATACCCCTCCTCAGCCCCACTTCACCTTCCCTCCTAACATGCACTCGACTGCCCCCCCGACACCCCCAAAGCCCCCCCCCCCCCCCCCCAGGGGGGAGGGGGCAGCCGTGGTCCCTTTACCCGTGTAGGAGGTCCGGGCGCTGCCCCTGGCGGCGGTGGCTCTGCCGGCCGGACCGGGCACCCCGAGGAGGGGCACGAAGAGGCAGGTGAGGAGGAACAGGAGGCGGGTGCCGAGGGAGAGGACGCGGCGCGGCAGGATTGCCTGTTCCGCCATCGCTTAGCACAGCTCAGCGCAGCGCCGCCTGGGAGCCCGGAGAGCGCGCGGAGCCCCAGCCTCAGGCAGCTCCGCCTCACGCTCGGGGAAGGAGCATCTCCCCAGCGCGGCGAGGCTTCCCCGCTCTGCCCCGCGCCGGGAGGAGTGGGCGGGGCACGGAGCGAGACACCCCCACTTCGGGGCGCGCTGGAACCCGTTAGAGACTCGCTGTGTCCCTCCCAGCGGGGCGCGTGCTCTCCTCCTCTGAAGGGGGGGAGGGCTGCTCTCTTGCACTGAAGTGAGGGGGGGTGTCACAAAAGATACATGGGGGCGGTGCTTAAAGTGGGCTGAATAAAGTGGAGGGTCTATCTTGATCTGGAAGCTTTGTGCTTAATGTGCGCGCCTCAGCTTGATTATAGCCAGGTCTGCGAGCCCTGCCTGGAGGGGTCCCGGAATGGCCTTGGCACAGCAGGGGCATCACACCTGCTACTGCTGAGGTAATGAAGGGTTTGTTTCTCAGACCTCTCTTCCTTGCCCTGTGGCATGGGTGCAGCCCTGCTCCTCATGCAGCTTAAGAATGACCTGGTAGGCAGCTAACACTGGGCACAATGGGGTTGTCCGTGTTTGGACGCTGTGCTGCACATCTGTGGCCCATGGGCAGATGCTGTATGCCATGTGTATGAGCTTATGGCAGGCACGGCAGATGGCCTTATGTTTGGACACCATGCCAGACATGTACCATCCTGTTGCCCCCCATTCCTTGTTCTGCTATAGACTCTTACTGCCAACTCCAAAAGCTCAAAAATCATGAGTTAGACCCTCCAAAGCCATGAGACCTTTAAAAACATACTACTTTGAGTTTTGCTTTTTGGTTGTTTTTGATCTGTCTTCTGTTTTTTTAATTCCCCCTACCCCTCCAGTGTATGTGTGTGAGAATTAATGTGGCTGTCTCTCCCAGGTGTATTGATTTTGGGCCCCACTGCAGCAGCCAGCTGTCACTCTCACATCTGTCCATCTGCCTGCCCAGCAATTAATTCTGACCCCACAACACCAGATCAATCCTGTCTCCCCAGCCCCCATCAGTTCTGCCCCCCAAACAACCCACTAATTCTGTCCACACTTCTGATCCTCCTGCAACTCCAGTGGGTCCTCACTTTCCTCCCAGCCCTGAGTGGGGGCTTAGCAGTAAAACTAATTTTTAAATGCTGTTATTGATTTTTCCTATATCAATATAATATAAATACACTTTTTAAAAGATACATATGAAAACAGAAAATAGAAGCAACTGACATACTCAAACTAATATATTTCTGATTTGAGGTATTACCTGATAATACTTTTCAGTTTGTGGAGAGAAGGAGAGGAAAAAATAGGTTAAATGACTATAACACAATATTTATTAGCCACGATGTTTATTAGCCATTATGTTAAAAGTTGTTTTGGCTACTAGTGTAGGGTACATGTGTGTATCTGTTCTATTCTCAGAAAATGAAGAACATTTTCAACTCATATCATTTTTAGCAATTCTTTCTCTCCTTTTCAATATGTTTATTATATGTGTTAGGGATTTCATTGTTATACATATTGTCAGTGATCAAAACTATATTTTATATCAATTATTTGTTTTACAGAAGAGAACAGATCAGTGTGCCTATTTGTATACATCATAAAATTTGTGACACCATCCAAAATAATAAACAATACTTCATCATGTCAGACACTGGTTTACCTTAATGAAAATGAATACTTTAACACTTTTAAATTAAATTTTTCCTGTATGCTCTTTGTTTTAATATGCTGAATGTCATATTGAGATTATTCATGTCTGCAGTAGTCATAATGCAGTCAGCATAAGCCGTCCAAAGAGCGATTGCTTACATGGTAGTTTTTCTAGTGTAGTCCTCCAGTGGCCTGTTATATGGATTAGAATGCTCTGCAGTAAAAAATGACATTTCATACACTGGGAACATATATCTTCTTGTTTAGTATTGACAATCTCTTGCTTTACATACACTGAGTGATTGATTCTGCATTCATTGCACCCCAGAACTCCCATTAATTTTAGGTGTTCAAGATGTAGGATTTAATCCTTAGTTTGCAATTTGTAGTTTACATGAAGGATTCAACATAAGATTATAAAATTAGGCATTTTGGCCTAATGAGCATCATGAAAATATGTTCTGTTCTCATGTTTAATATTAAATTTGGAGCAAGCAATTTTCTGAGCACTCCAAAAATAAGTCAGCAACATTTCTATTGTTTATCACAAATTTAAGGTTCTGCCTGTGACTGGTCTATGACCACATTGCACTGTCTGTGTTCCTAAGTCAAATTTGCTTCTAAAGAGCTATATATATACTAACCTTATGTAGGAATTGCATGAAAGGTATTTTATTATGATAGTTTCTGGTTAAAGGTATTGGATGTAGTTTATTGACTTTCCAGGGCATAAAAGACAAATTATTTTTTCTTCATAACCATGAATTTGCTTGCAAATGGGTGCCATTTGGGTAAAATAGATGTTGCAAGATTGAAAAGGATTAAAGTCTAGGTACGTGCCCATCATTATGCTACAAATATCCAGGGTCATCTGGTCAGTGACAGATTTAGAGTTAGTGGGCCCCTGTGCACAGCTTCATTTTTGGGGGGCCCCCCTTGGGATCCAGCCAAGAAAAAAAACATTCTCTCTTATCTCCCCAGTTTTTCATTCTTTTTTTCTTCACCCTCCTCCTATAAGTAATGGGAAGTAAATGAAAATAAAGTGAGGTACATTGATTGGGACAGGGGGTTGGGGTGCAGGAGGGAGTGCGGAGGGCAGGCTCTAGGAGAAAGTTTGGGTGTTGGGTACGGGCTCTGGGCTGGGGTGGGGATTGGGGTGTAGGAGGAGGGTTAAGGGGTGTGGGCTCTGAGAGGAAGTTTGGGTGTGGGCTCTGGGCTGGGGCAGGGGTTGGAATGCTGGAGGAGGGCAGAGGAGTGGCCCTTAACTCGGGCAGCGCGGCTCCCAAAGCGACCGGCAAACACACCCCTCCAGCAGCTGCTCCTAGGTGGTGTGGGGAGGAGGGCAGGGGGTCTCTGCGTGCTGCTGCCCACAGGCGCCGCTCCTGCAGCTCCCATTGGCCGCAGTTCCTGGCCAATGGAAGCTGCAGAGTTGGCGCTTGGGGCAGGGGCAGTGCACGGAGACACATACCTCCAGGGGCCACAGGGACATGTCAGCCGCTTCCAGGAGTGAAGCGGCATAGAGGGAGGGAGGCAGAGCGGGCAGGGAGCTGCCTTAGCCCTGCTGCTGGCATGTCTCTGCGTGCCCCTTGGGGGGAGGGGAGCAGCAGGTCTCCGCGTGCTGCCTAGGGTGGGAGCAGCATGCGGAGCCACCTTCCCCACCCACCAGGGGCATGCAGAGATATGCCAGCAGCCGGCCGCTTCCAGGAGCAGCTTGGGGCTACCGGCCATGGCATGCAGGCAGACTGCTTGCCTGAGCCCTGCTGGCTGGGACTCGGGGGCAGGCTGTCAGAGATTTGTTCTGCATTTTGGGGGCTCCCCTCTCATTGGGGGCACTGTGCCACCACACTGTTTGTTTCATGATAAATCTGCTCCTGCATCTGGTGCATGTGTATATATTTTTAATAAGATAGTAAATAACATATATAAATAAGAAACTAATTTGCCACTGGTGTTTTGAACTTGAACAAAATGTTAACATTCCAATAGCTAGCATTAAGCATATAATTGTGCATATCAAAATAACTGCATAAGTAATACTTTAATTTCTGGTATCTTTAATAGGATCCACTTAACCAGAAATGGAGATTCTAAAAGTTCACACTAAAGTGACTTCTATGAATCTTCCATCAGAGCCAGTAATGCAACCAGTAAATTGGAAGTTAATTACAGATAAAAATAGCAAACTGCTCAGTTCTATTAGTAAAATAAGATGTTTTCACAAAATTCTGTGAAGTGCGTTTTTTTTTAAAGCAAAGTAGTATGAAATTAGCAAATGGGATACTAAAATCAATCCTTTTTAAAAACGCTAATTTAAAAGCCCTGTCTGAAAAATCTGTTACAATAGAAATGAATGAAGCAATTAAAACCTGAAAAGCAGGGGTCTTTAGAGTTGAAAAGTCCTAATGAAGAGTATTTTAAGTTTTTGAAAGAAATTGGGAAAATATTTGAATGACATTTTTTTAATTAGAAGTCTCGTCTGAGAGCATAAGAAAGAGAGAATACTTGTACAACAATTATCTGGAAGCATAAGCTCATTGTGCCAAGGTGATATATACTACTCACTTGTCAGTAAGTGTACGGGAGTTTATCATCTCTCTATTTTAGATACTTACGTAGTCTCCATTATCATATTATTTGTGTGTGTCTCATGATCTTTAACGTATTTGTCTTCGTAGCACATCCTTGTGAGGCAACCAACTACTCTTATCACCATTTTACAGATGGGGAAATGAGGCACTGACAGATGTAATCACTTACCCAAGGTCAGACAGGAGGTTTGTGGCAAAGGGGGAAATTCAACCTGGTGCTCCTGAGTCCCAGACTAGTGCCCTAACAACTGGACCATCATTCCCCTCCTTAGTCTGATACTAAAGCTCTAATTCTGCAAGATAATCAGCGCAGATGATCCCTTGCATCTGTATAGAGACCCACTGAGGTCACTGGATCCTTGTAGCCATGCAGAGCTCCATTATAATCAATGGGTCTCCATACAGGTAATAAAGGATCCTCTGCACAGATCAGCCTGTAAGATCAGGGACTTAACTGGTGTAACTCATACATTAAGTGGCAAAAAGGGAGAAGTGCAGCAGGAAAGAAACTAAGACAGAAGGATACATTCAAGCAGTTCTTCTCTCCCACTTTAATTTAACTTTCTGTCATTTAAACTCCTTACCCCCCACTTACTTATGTGTAACTTACACCACCACATGACTTTTGTACTTTGCCTTTCTTCCTTAATGCAAATACTTATTGATTTTGAATAGTTTTGGCCTTGATAGAGGATATGTACTTCCCCAGTACCAAAGGGATTAAACATGATTAATAAGAATAAGTCAAATAATGGACAATGTTATTTTCATTATTTATATAGCATTATGATATACACGACTACATATTTATATAAGTTGCTGGGGTGGCCTTCTTAATTTGCATGCTTTTATAATTAGATACCAAATAGATATTTGATTGGACCAAGAGGGTAGATCTGAGAGAAGCTCTGGTTGTCTACCAAGGATACATTGCTATACACAGGCAAAATACAGTAGGTCAGACAAAGAACTTCCATAAAAGTGAATAGAGCATAAAAAATAAAGAGAGCATAATAATCTGGAGAACAAGTTTACTGAGCCCTTGGCATTGCTCCTTTTTGTAATTATTATGGTACTGTTTATGTATAGGCCAACGATAGCAGAGATATTTTAGGAATGATTACAAGGAAAACAGAAAAGGGTTGCATTTTATGCAGATGATATATTGACTATAGTTAGTCCTAATTTGCTACTAAATAATTTAAATAACTTTTGTGATTACAAAAGGACCCTCACATTTCTAACAATTCATTAGTGAATACTGACTCTAACCAGTACCAGCATCCACTGAAATGAGAACTACACTTCATTTTATTTTTATATATTATTGTTCAGTATCATCATATAATGCAAACATTTACAGAGAGGGAATATATTAATTTGAAACATGCACCTTACCAGACAACACCACATGAACTTACATGTTGGAAAATAACACTAAATTTAGAGGGACAGCTAAATAGAATACTTAGGTACTAGTATATTGTAAACTGTTCCTATTTTGTGCACTAAAAATAAATATGTAAATAGGTAGAAAGACAATGCGGATTATTAAACCTGAAATAAACATACTGTTAAAATCTGTTGTTGGTGTTATAACCCATTCCTAATTTAGCTCTGAAAGAGGCACAGATACTGTGGTGGGCACAAGAAATACATTCTTGCAAGGCTAAGGAATGTAGAAGATAGGTTTAGCATGGTCAAATATTAGATATACTTCTGGGAAAAGCAAAGAAGAGTCTGGGTATAGTGTTAATATACCTCTACAAGGATCTGTGGCATACATTTAGTGTTGAATATACCTTTCTATTTCTGATCAAAATACAGCCAGAAATTGGGAGGAAGCTGACTCATGTGTACTATAACTTGTCTGTATATTTCAGATGTTAGAGGAATGCTGGTTATTGAACATCGTCTTGGTAATGCTGCAGGCCTGCATCCATTTCAATGTTTCAAGGGACATTAATAAAATATTGGCCTTCTCTGTTACTATAACAGTTTAAATTAAAAAAAACAGAACTTTTAGAAATGTAGTATTACTCATCATTTTATTCTGATTTTTTGCATTACCATAGTGCCAAGGAGCCCCAGTCGTGAACCAGGACCTCATTCTGCTAAGGTGCTGCACAGAGAACACAAAGATAGTCCAAGCTCCAAAGAGCTTATAATCTAGTTATAAGACACGAGACAATATATGAATACTAACAGATGGGAGTACAAGTTAAAAAAGTAGACATTTGGTCAATGGGATTTAGGCTCCTAAGTGCCTAAATCCCTTTTCAAATGAGATTTCGGTTCGTAAATCAGCTAGGCATTGCAATGCTGAGAGCAGTAATGCCCAAATACCTTTAAAAATCTGGGCCAAAGACTATTTTATCAACCTTATATAATGTTATAGGCACGTTTATGGGCTTGTTAGTGATTGTTTTCCTGGATCAGTGGGTGAACTAATGGAACTAGACACTTGGGGGTAAATAATGTAAATTCCAATACTGAAACAATGCAGATTAAGTTTTTTGAAGCTACACCCCCTGAAGCAATAGCCTAGACTGGTTTGACCTGGTTTAAGATGACTAAGACAACAAAGGACTTGAAACTGTACAAAATATCAGCCCTGACCTTAGTATATGGTCACAAATAACCCTGTTATTGCCTGGAGAGACAAGAATTGCAGCTGCTGAATTCACACCTGCTGAGGTGATCACTATGAATTCCAGGAGTCTGGAGCCTAAAACCCTTGAATGGAGACAGCTATTTTGTCAGATCCCATCCTGAGAAAGGTGTCAGCTAGACTAGACATCTGACACTTAAGTGGGGTACGCTTAACTTGAACTGTGACAGCCCCTCCAAACTATATTTATGCTAAGCCAATAATTGTGTGTACATCATTTATAGAGCACGCACACAAGCCAACTGCTGCATTCGATTCCCAGCAGCCAGAGAGAACACTTAGGGTACGTCTTCACTACCCGCCGTATCGGCGGGTGGCAATCGATTTATCCGGGATCAATATATCGCGTCTCATTAAGACGCGATATACCGATCCCCGAACGCGCTCACTGTCGACTCCGGTACTCCACCAGAGCGAGCGGGGGTAGCACAGTTGACAGGGGAGCCACGGCTGTTGATCCCACGCCATGTGGACGTAGCTGAAGTTGTGTATCTTGTATCGATTCCACCCTCCCCCCCAAGGGTAGACCAGCCCTTACTGTGCATACCCAATCTTTTTCAGATGATGTTAATATCTTCAAAAATAGTTCATTACTTTTGGAACTATCACTATTGGGATTCTTGGTACTTATATGGCCCCCATCACTGTAATATGTGTGCTTCTGTGATCTTAAAAAGTGAAAAGGCTCAAAACTTTGGCATTTCTACACTGGTCTAGACTAATGCATCAGGAGCAACTCTATTATGTACAAGAGTTTAAGCTTCATTTTTATGATGGCCATATATAATGAAGGGAATTTAATACTTTGTATTAGTCTATATAATGAACAGTTTTAGTCAGGATTTCATTTTTTCAGCAAACTTGCTCTTATGGTTAAAGCTGAAACAGAATGTCAAAAATTCTTCCCACTCTAACTACACTGAGTTATAGTTAGTAGTAAATCAGCACATAAATCCAATTAATGTAAAGCCTTGGGATTAAAATATTTTGAAGTCCACTTTGATATATAATGTGCTACTAAAAGTTGAGAGAATTCAGTATGACCTGCAGGTATCAATTAGATAAGTGTTAAAAAACAAACGGGAAGAATGCTATATATTATATGAGAACACATGCCTCATTTTAAAATAAATCATAGTTATGATCCCCAAATCATTTAAACTTTTAATGCAGGATGTTTGGAAACAATCTGATAGAATTCTATGTTCCTTTGAGGCAACAGGCTATATAAAGTTACTTTTGCTCAGACTGCGGGCAATTTTTGGCCACATTTGGAGGAGGTACTTTACCAGTCAAAACTATCTGGGATAGATTATACAAAATGAAATGACATGAAACTGAACTCAACTTTTTTCAGATCAACTTCAATCCTGTGAACCTGGTTTCCTTTAGAGGAACAGTAAGAAATACTGAATATTAAACTAAAGGCCCAATGACCAATATTACAGCTTGAAACCCATCAGTTAAAGCCCCCTCAGTTAAGGAACAATCAGTCTTATTTTTTAGAATTACCTGTGATATTCTGGGATGTGTCAGAGAATTGAGACTATTGAATAGAAAGGACAGTAAAAAGGCACATCACCACCTATACAATACCTATTTGGCTGGTTACCCTAGATGAAATCCCTTTAGCATTGAATGAAAAGTTAGTTCTTCTAAGTTGTAGGACTTCATCGTATAATATTTGTTCCATATGGATTTTTATTTCATACTTAATGGGTAGAACTTTAAGTTTGGGCTAGTTTTTTTTTTTACCTCACCCAATAATTTAAATGTCTAGTTTGTCAGTACTTAGTGAGGAGTATTAAAAAGGGGCACTGCACATTGATTTAGGTTTATTCAGATTTTTTTTTAAGTATTTTCATAAATTTTAAAGCAAATGGATACAGCTGTTGGGAGCGGTTTAATCCTTCCCTACAATGTCAGAAAAGCCAGTAGCATCAAGCTAGGACATGAAAACAAGATGAAACTGTTTAATGCCCTTGGAATACAAAAAAAACAGTCAAACAGCCTAAGTTCTGTGGAAGTGGTTGATTTAAAGATGGATCTTAAAGATAGTTTACTTTTTCTTACAAATACCTTCTTTAGGGAGGGTAATGTTACTTACTTGTGAGAAAATAGCTTATTTTGATATCTTAATCATTTAAACTTTGGCAATTAGTTTATTTGAAAGTGTATACTTTTCTGGAAGGTTATATTATTAAACTAACAGTATTTACTACAAATTAGAAGTACTCTTACTGCTTACAGGAATATTAGTGGAGCAGCCTTGATATTATAAAACTTAATATGCCAAAAAATTATAGATAATCTTGTGTGACAAATATACTTTCATTCAGTATTAGAATTTTAAATAGGAAATGTTCTGTAAAGGTGTTCTAAACTTCTGAAAGGCTTTATTTTTCACAGTAGTGTCATAACTCTGTTATTTATCAAGTAGCTACATATAGGCTCTAGACTGATTTAAAATATTTAACTTCCCTCAAATCAGTGTATTTAGATATTACTGATGAAATAAAATACCCATTACCATTCTTTTAACATTTTATTCTGTAATACAAAACAAAAAGATGTAAGAAATAAATGAATTCTAGAATTAAAGTAATAGTAATTCAATGCAAGAAGTGGTAAATCAAGTATTAAATTTTATGATGACTGAAGGCCTGGCTCAATAAGTAATATTTCTGGCTTTTCCACTTTATCAGATTTGCAGGCTTTCATAAAGTGGAAATCCAAATCTTTCATTGAAGCAGGTCCTATATAATCTATAAAATGCCTGATTTCAAGTTCTATTTATCTTTTTCTTTTTGTTCTTTTTCCTTCTTTTCACGCTCAGATTTTGCTTCTTCCTCCTCATGTTTTTTTATCAACTGTTCCACCTCTTTTTGCTTTAGTACTCTAATTATTGTCTTTCCATTCTCTCTTGTCAATGTTGCAATTTCAACTGAAACAGACAGAAAATATTTGCATTGTTACTTTTACCTAAAATCAGTAATACTTAATAGCCAAGGTTCTTTATGGTTAGGATTGTCAAAGGAGCCCGAGGGAGTTAGGCACCAAACTCAAAACAGTCTCCTTTGAAAATCTCAGCTTAAGGCCTTGATTCTGTCAACACTTTTGTACAGGTGTTACTCACTCATGTGAGTAGTAAAAAAAATAAATGGACTACTCTCATATACAGGGCTGTCCCTAGGGGCGTGCAGGGCCCGGGACATAGGCACCAAGTTTCTGCCGGGGAGGGGAGGAGGGGGGGAAGAGGGTGCTCCCCCTACCCCTTCCCCAAGGCCCCACCCCATCCTCTCTCTTCCCCCCCCGCCCCCTCCCCACGCAGTTCCGCCCCCTCCCCTGAGCGCACTGCGCCCTCGCTCCTCTCCCCTCCCCCGCAGCACCTTCAGACACCGGGAAACAGCTGATCGTTGGTAGGCGCTGGGAGGGAGGGGGAAGCGCTGATCAGCGGGGAGGCACTGGAAGGAGGGCTCTCCCTCGCCCCCCCACCACAAAGCAAAGGCCCCTAGGGATGGCTCTGCCCATATAAACAAAGTTAAGCACGTGCTTGTTTGCAGGCTCAAGGTTGAGAGTTAGTAATTACTGCATCTGCAAAACTGGCCATTGTCCACTGAAACTGAGTGGCAATATAATAGAGAGAGAAGGTGGGAGAGGTAATATCTTTTATTGGACCAATTTCTGTTGGTGAGAGAGGCAAGACAGTGCTCCGTGTGGCTCAAAAGCTTGTCTCTCTCACCAAAAGAAGTTGGTCCAATAAAAGATACTACCACTCCCACCTTGTTTCTCTAATATCCTGGGATTGACACGGCTAAAACTACCCTGTGTGGCAATATAATACATTAGTTTGTTTTCTAAAACTGCATTATCACTGTTTTTTTTTTTTGTTTTTTTTTTTACTAAAAAGCAATTGTTTGAAACACATCCAGTTTATTGTAATCTTTTTACAGCAAGTGTTTGGGTTTTTCAGCAGCAAGGAGTTAAAGCATGTTCACCTTTAAATATGGGAGAGCAATACTGCTTACCTTTCTCTGCAGAGAGTTTACTAACATCCATGGTTTTGTTTAGCACTTTAACGGCTAAAGCAAGTGCAGATTTCAAGGTCATTGCTCCTTCTTTATAGTCTTGTTTTAACATTGACACAGCTGCCTGTCAGACAAAGAATGGCGATTTATTTAATGCAAAGCAATGCATATAGGCAATTTAAAGTTCCGGTGTCAGTCGTCAGAGACCATTAATACTGCTGGCATTAACATTCCTGTAGGAAATGTTTTACAACTATTTCTGCTTGTAGTAGTAATGAATATGGAATTGTGGTTAGTACAGTACAACTGTAAACCTATTTATCATGGACAAGTTCATTTATTTTGTTTTATTAAGAAAAAATATCTTACAGCACTATTATTCCCAATGCATGTGGCTTTCCATCCTCCATAGTTTCCACTAGGATCACTCTGATACAGCTGAAATCCATAATGTTTATCCCAGCCAATGTACAGCAATGAAACACCAAAAGGACGTTTTCCTGTTAAAATACAAGGGTATTAGTAATCTAAATTTAGTAACAAGATTGGTCCCGAACGCTGCTTTTAAAAAAAGAGTCAAGGAAAATGTTAAATCCTTTCCTCTGAGCTAGGATTTAATAGACTGCTCTGTACTTCTGGTATTTTAGATAAGCTCTACTATAAATCCTTTTATTGTTTCCTTCTAAGATGTGAGGAAGAATGCTGCTGGAGTCTTATTTCAATCTCTTACACTACCAGCAATTTATTTCCATGTAAACAAACTGGAATTTACCACCTTAGTATCTTAAAACAAATCTTCAATGACCATCCTTAAATTTTTAGCATAAGAGCTCCAGAAACCAAAGTACATTAATGGTCAAGCCATACTACAGATATAATGGAGGTTATCAGCCAGTTAGGGTCTTCTGTGTTTTAACACTTTTATTGCTTGTGTTTGTGGAAACATCACAGTTCTGTGTATTTGGAAACACTCCCTAGGCTATAACATTGTTCTCTTACAGTCACAGAACCATGTTGTCTGACCCACACTAATAATTTAAAAAAGTATTTGAAGACAGATGCCCCTAGCCACAGCTGCTAGTCCATAGTTACATTGGTACAATATATGGGTCCTAGATTTAAAAAATAAATAAATAAAATACACAAAACTAATTTCTTCCTGTTGGGATTCAGGGCATTCCTGTGCTCAAAAAGCCCTACATCTCAGCCACCAACTTTTCAATAGTGATTAATGGCTGTGTGTATACCAGCAAATTTAGTATCTATAAATTCATCATCATTTCAATGCCATCACTTGAAAACAAAAGTAAATTCCTTCAGCAATTTTTCAGGGGTCATTTGCGCTTAGCAATTTTATAGGCCAGTAACCAAGTATTGTAAATAACTTCATAAAATCATTCTTTAGACATTTAAAAGTTCAAATATGTTTTATTTATTACCTCCAAACTGTGTATAAGCTTGCTTGATATCACACAGTGCTGTTACCAACTGCTCACAAGGAATTGGTTCTTGATACTGCAATAGATACCTAATATTCAAAAAAAATATAAAAAATATATTTTTCAAAATACTCCTTTTGTTTTTCAGCTCCATAATTCAGGTACAGAGCTCAGCACAGCAATGCTTAAGATATTATTTTGATTCACAGTTCTATCAGAATGAGAATGGAAATCCCAAAACACACAGCTGGTACCACAGCAAAAAGTACTAGGCCTCCCTATTATTTAGTAATTCTTACCAGCCAATTTGCAATGTGGCTGTGATAGCAACCTCCATGGAAACTGTACTTTTTTGCAACAGGGGAATGAAAAATAAAATTAGCTAGTGGAAGGATGAGAATGAGCAGAAGGTAATACAAAACAAGTCTCTGAACAAGATCCCTGGCACTGATGTCTTTGTTACCAAACTTTCGAATGGAAGACATGTGCCAAAGTTGTTTCACAAGACTTAATAAAAAAAACAAATCACTTTGAATTTGTCCATAATGATTAGGTTGTACATTTGTCACAAAAGTGAGTGGGCTCAGTATATTACCTGATGATGGCCCATGAGCAGAGACCAATGAATCTGGAACAATCTTTTTGGAGCAGGATAAATTAGGAGAGAAAACATGTTGGCAAGACAGGTGTATTGTAAAAATTAAAAAATGAAAGCAGCGTGAATCTTACAAGGATGGCTATAAGAATGGAATAACGAGTTACCCAAAAAGGACTGAGGTTAGCAATTTAGTAAAGAGTACACATGCCTGTAACTTTACATTTCAACACAACTTCTATTACTTGTGACATTACCATCACAACGTCTGTAAATTTACTATAAGACTACAGCTATAATAATAATAATAATAAAAAATTAAGAAAAACATATTAAAGTAATGGACCAGATCCTTGGGTATAATGAAAGTGTACCCTTTCACAGGTCTGGGTGATAGTATGCAAATATAGTTTAAATTATATGAATGGCTTTGTACTCCATGAGGTTATATGGCAAATAAAATGTTTCTTTATTAGAAACCAAATTTACATTTGAGAACACTTTCTGTAATTATATATTATTCCTTATTTAAGGAATCAGACAACCTTGAAGCTGCATACGTTTATTAGGTCTTTACCTAGCTATCCAGTAGTTAAGTGTTTCATTTTTAAAAAAGGACATTTCTGAAGTAAAGTACACTAACTACCTCTAACATATTGACAATAAATTGATTAGCATTTCACTGGAACAGGGTAATCCTTAGTGGATGTAATCCAACCATTTTGGTTATCTATTTTATTCAATGTAAACAAACGGGGAAACGATACTGTTTCCTTTATTGCGCTATATGACTAGAGATTCAGCTATAAACTGGAGCTGTCTGGAATACATAACAAGATAATGTAAAACACAGTTTCACAGGTTGTTATTTTCCATTTTCTTGGCCTGGTTTGTCAAATCATCTAAAACTGAACAAATTTATCTTCTGCTAGTATATTTAGTTATCTGAATAGTGTTAAAGTTGGGTATATGCGCCATATACATAGGCCACAAAAAGGAGGCTCACATGCAAGGCATTAGATTTTATAACATGTATACAATTGGACCAGAATAGTAAATAGGAATTATAAAATAAGCAGATCCAGAAGTTCAATTTGTTGACTGGTACCAGGTATTCATTAAGCCATTGGTTAGGTTCTGGTAAATGTTAAAGCTCTTTTAGAGCTACTCCTTTTAGTTCACATGAGCCAACCATACATGAAAGTAAAAGCAAAACTTAATTTAGTCAGGGGCAAAAATGTAGAACATTTATTCCTTTTGTTTGATTAAACTTTAATACATACACGGAGACCAAAAGAGAAGCATATTCCTTGTTAGAGGATTAAATTTGAAGTCAGGGTTAGTCTTAAGTCCTCATTTTCACATGTTACAGCTCTTAAGTAAAGCTACAAGAATATCTGTAACCATACCTTTGTGCAATAAGTCTCAGTTCATTTGTTAGAACATTAGCATCTGAAGTTATCCCTGCAACACTGCAAGCCATATCCCTGAAATATAAATACACACGTTCACTGGATTGTTATTCATTCCCGAGCAATAGTTATATCATTATGCAACATTTCAGAGGAAGAATACCGTTTCATACCTACAATGAAACCCACATACTGTAAAACAAAAAAGGCCATAAGCTCCTGCCACTGCATTATGTCAGATACATGTTGTAACCACTCCCGTAACAGCACAGTAACATTCTGACAACCTTTTATTCGGGTCAAACATACTGTGCAATGACCAACTAAAACAAAGCTTTAAATTCTTATTAATGGAGATTCTAGAGGATATTCAGTGTGCGCGCAACTGACAACCTGGTTAATTGTTACTGGAAAAACAATTTGAGAGAAACAACTGATTCAGATGAGAACAGATGAGAATTTTCTTAGCTGTATTTATTTTTAGCAAAGAGTATTGCATATCCTTAATTGTGCCAAGTAGCTTAAATTTAGTGTTTCTCCTGCTGAATTTGAGATGGCTATAAAATATCCACTGCTCGAGCAGACAGGATCAAATACAAAAGTAGAAAAATAATCCAGGTAGTGGATTTAGAGGAAAAAAAAGTAGGAGCAGACACAAGTAATCACCCCTTTGATTGTAAGTAACAGGATTCCTGAATAACCCAGTTCTTCCCCCCCTGCTGAATAAGCCCCTGGCTGCCCCCAGGATTGAGGCAGAAAGGAGGGGGGAAAGAGGACAAAGTCACTTATGCCTCACGTGCACCGAGCAGAACTCCAGTGAACATGAGTATCTAGACCTTTATTGGGCAGAGTGGAAAAGAATCCACAGTATGATTCTTGCTGATAACACTGGTGGTAAAAATCTGAATAATTAGAAAAAAAGATTGAGAAATGAATCATCTCTACTACAGTTATGTCATAGAATATTAATGCATGCTTTACCCATATTCACAGAAAATACGAAAGACAAAAATGCATGATTTGAAATGTGACTTGCAGCCTCTACAAACTAAAGATAACATATAAACAAGACAGGGACCAATATTATTGCAGAAATAATGTGCAGAATTGTTCAGTTTTAAAACAGAACAGAGAGCAAACGAAGAAAATCAGGAAGTGGAAGGTAATGTATGTAACAGAGTGCACATCACTGAAATATGAAAACCTATCAGCAATAGGTAAATTTGTTCAAGAGTAAATTTGAAAATTAGGAGAAATGAGGAAATCAGAGAGCAGAGTGTTATCACATAAATACTAATGCAGTGATAGCACCCCGTATTGGGAAATACTAGCTCCCATTACAAAAAACATTCCCATATTCGCTTTAACATATGGGTTATTCTGTCTGGAAAAGAAAGATTTTGCTATAACCATAATTTTTGAGAGCTGCTAAAGTTAACACAGATAAAATAATTTCACTCAAGAACTCAAAACTCTTCAAGTTGTCTGAATGACAGAGGTAATTAAATACCCTGTTAGCAGTTATAACAGCAGTGAACATATTTCACCAACATCTCAACTTACTCATTAAGCTTGTATATTTTCTCTGAAAAAAAGACTTCATCAAGAAGCTTGTGGATGTTGCGCCGTTCCGCTGCTAACAATACACCATCATTTGCTAAAATTCCCAGGCAAGTGCCTGCATGTCCAATTGCTTCCATAGCATATTCAACTTGATACAAGCGACCTAGAAAAAGAGGTTTAAGTTGGTAAATTCAACCATTTAACTCTGAAGAGGGCCAATCCTACAAGGTGTTGAGTACCTCGCACAACATAATAAGCATAACTTAACCAACTCTCACTGAAGTCATCACATCACAAGATCAGGTCCTAGGGCTGTCACTGATGGCAAGTTAATTGGTCAGAATCAAATAAGAAATCCAATGAACACGCACAGTGGCAGGTTCAGATAGAAAAAAGCCTTGCCCTTATAGAGAATTTTAAATGCAAGTTATCTACAACAGTGGTTCTCAATTGGGGGTCTGCAAACCCTTTCAGAGGGCCCACGGGGCCCCGCAGATAAAACCCAGAGCCCAAGCCCCAGCAGCTCCCGCGGGGCTGAAGCCAGGAACTGCGGGGTTGAAGTCCCAATCCTCAGCACCCCCGACAGGGCTGAAGCCTGGAGCAGCAGGGCTGAATTCCAGAGGGGCAGATGCCCTGAGCCCATGGGCAGAGTTGGGAGGACACAGGGGTGTTGCCCCCCTGAAACTACAGTACAAGAGCAGGGCCAGTCCTGGGGCAGCTCCACCCCTCTCCCCACGGCCAGGTAAGAGGTGAGAAGCCAGAGCCAGGCAGTGCAGGACAGCTGCTGCTCTGGCTGGTGCCATGAAGCAGGCACCTGCGGAGTTCCCTCATCTCCTGCTGCTGCTAGTGCAGGTGGTTGAAGCTGCTCCTCAGCTCCCAGCCCCCTTTGCTCACACAGCTGGCAAGAGCTGCTTGGGCAAGGGGACCCGGTTTCATGGCTGGCAGAGCCCTCAGGGAACAGAGACCACAAGGGAGGCCTCCTGGTATACGGCCTCTAGCTACCCCTCTGCCCGCACACAGCCCCTAGCTACCACCTCCCTGCACCATGAGTGGTTTTCAAACTTTTTGAGCTGAGCCTCCACTTTTGAGTTATAATTTTTGGTTGCGCCTCCCTCCTCATCCCCCTCCCCCTCAATCCAGACAGGCGGGTGGCCTGCTGAAGAGAGTTGGGGTGGAGGTGGCACTCCCTCCCCGGACTCTGCTGGGAGCTGGCTCAATCCCCCCCACCCCTGAACTTCCTCCTCTCCCCACTGGGCCCTGGAGTTTTTATACTATGATGTGGGGAGCCTCAGAAAGAAAAGGATTGAGAAACCCTGATCTACAAAACTAACTGAAGCAGAAGCAGAGACAAAAACCATGAATTTTTCAAGATTCAAAAAGGAGTTGTAGACAATTCTATGAATAAATAGCATCAAATGTTACACTAGATAGGATACTATTGTATGGACTATTAATACTCATGTGTCAGGACTTAGCCAATAGCTGGGAAATGTTTTCTGTGTGTCATTCCACTGCCTAGGATAGTACTGAACAATGGTTTGAATTTTGGAAGGTTAATACCTTCCTCTGATGCATTCAGCATTAAACACTGTTGACAAAAGGAAACAGGATACTGAGTAGATAAACCTTTGGGTCTGTTCCTACATGAAAATTCTTATGGTTTTGCATTTCTTACTTTTGTGCATTGTTTCCGGAGTTATAAGGATGAATGTGGTTGTCTTTCTGGAAACTGGGGGTGTATCGAGGCTGGCACAAGGAACCCTCTTGGCTGACAAAGTTTACTGCAAAATCTCACTGAATTTTGCCCAAAGCTGGACTGAAAAAACACACCCAAACTTACTACCAAAAGGGTGGTGGCAGTCAGCCCCTCTGGGCACGAACACGTAATTCACTGCCAATGGAACCGGCAAGAACCATATATAAATTAAGCTGGAGAGCCTTCAAAAAGAAATGTAAAGAAGCAGATCTCAATTAGATAGAGGAACTTTTATACTTTATTCTTAAAATTATCTCAATTTGCATTAAAATTAAAAGCATATCTCCACTATGGCCATGAACTCCCTTATA
Organism: Trachemys scripta elegans; assembly: GCF_013100865.1. Taxonomy (NCBI): domain Eukaryota; kingdom Metazoa; phylum Chordata; order Testudines; family Emydidae; genus Trachemys; species Trachemys scripta. Next base: position 50,931,596 of record NC_048307.1, read on the forward strand.
GTTCTGGGTGTTCCTCTTAATGAGAAGATCCGATTTCTGTGTCACAAATGAACTCAGGCAAATTGTCAACACTCAAAACTTCTACATATTTCAGTTGCTATTTAAAATTTTTGGGGAGGCATAAGGAGAGAAGTTGATTGGTTATGTGGTTCCCATTTACAGAACAATACCTTCTGGAGAAAATATAGTAGTTCTGGAATCGTATCTTCGAGACTGTAACAAAAACATAAGAGAACAACTCTTGTTATTTTTTTCCCTTTAAACAGAAGAAACTTTATTCAGTAATACTGTCAATCATGTTCAGCAGTAACATAGTGATTTCAGTTTAATATCGGTGAGACGTATAGCATTACAGGTAGTTTTGTTGCCATTATTGTATTAGTTACCTTTTTTTTACTAGTCAAGGGACAGAGTGTTCAATTTGCATTTATGTCAATGCTTTTTCCTTTATCCCTATCCCAATCATTGTCTTCCTCACAAAGCTTTACAACTAATGCTGTAAACACTTCTGCACATGCTTAATTTAGGTAAGAAATCCCAATTTAAGGTGGTTAAAGTTAGGCATGTGTATAAGTATTTTCAAGACTGGGGCCTCTGTTATTTAAAGTCATTTAGCTGCAGAGAGCTTAATGATACTGCTGAACTCAGGCACAAAAAGGTCTCTATTTCATGCATAGTAACTCACCATTTTGCTTGTATGTTGTTACACTGTAAAAAAAAAAAAAAAACAGTCAATACAAAGAATAGGTTCGTAGACCATAACTACATATATTTATCACTTAGACATTGAAAAATGATGTACGAAAGTACTAGTTACAGTAATTAGCGCTCAATAACAGAACCGCCATTTCTTTATTATTCTAATAGAAGGGTATTTTTAAATGTTGTAGTTAAGTTTTTAATATACATGAATCTCAGTGATAAGATAATTAAAAGGGGGTCGTGGGAATCACCTCGACAGGTGGCAAGTAAACCCGGTAAAAAAGATCCCTTTTCATGCATTATGTCAAAGTAGAAATCGTTGTAATGAAGCAGATCAGTGCCTGTACAAGTGTTGAGGCGGGGGCAGGTTTCTCCCCCCCATTCTCCTGCAAAGTCCATATTCCCAGAGAGAGAAATCTTGGGACAGACAAGGCACCATCCCCTGCACGAGAGGAACTTGGGAGCTAAGTCTCCCGGCCCACTGAGAAAGCAGGTGGTGGGGGGAAGAGAGGCAGGCCCTGCCCTGCCCAGCCCCCTTACGCCCCGTCCTACCGAGAGGGGCTGAGGACAGCCACAGTCCCGTGAGAGAGGCGATGGGGTTCCCCCGGCCCAAGGAGGCCGGCTTGAGCCCAGTTCGCAGGCGGCTGCACTGCAGAGTCATCCCCCTCCCCCCGCAGCACGGGAAGGCCCCACCGCCTCCCAGTTCACACCGGGGTTGCTACTCTCCTCGGGCCCAGCCCTGCCCCACCCCTCGGGCGGCCGCCCCGCACTCACCGCCGCGCTAGGTGCACTGAGGGGCCCGTCCACCGGGAAGAGACTGTGCTGCCACCGGCCCCTGACTCAACCCCTCACCGCCTGCCAAAATGGCCGCCGCGCACGCGCGCTAGCATGGCCTGGCCCATTGGCCGGGGCACTCCCGAGTCCCAGCTCAGCGAGGCGAGGCGGGCCTGCTGAGCGTGCGGGGCAGACCGCTCTGCCTGGGGAGAGAGGGTCTGGTGAAGGATCGCTCCGCTCCTAGTCCGGGCCTCTCGCTCCACTGGCCAGGCGCCTCCGAGCTGGAGCAGGGAGCGCGCGGTCACACCGGCAAGGGCTGGGCTCCAGCCCCTTCAATGTGTCCGTCATGTCAACAGCTCCGGAACTGCCTCACTAAACCCCCTTGTCGCTGAGAACGCGCCAGCCCTGGGGAGGCCTTGAATCTGCCCGGCCTGGCGCCACGGCACTGCAGGTTCCTCAACTCTTCTTCAGTAACCAGACTGGAGAGAGAAATAGCCGTGTCCCCAGGGGTCTGACCTGGGCGCAGTCCTGGTCAATATATTCATAAATTCCCTGGAAAAAGGGGTAAACAGTGAGGTGGCAAAACTTGCAGATGATACAAAACTACTCAAGATAGTTACTTCCCAGGCAGATGGCGAAGAGCGACAAAAGCATCTCTCAAAGCTGGGTGACTGGGCAACATAATGGCAGATGAAATTCATTGTTGTTAAATGCAAAGTAATGCACATTGGAAAACATAATCCCAACTATACATATAAAATGTTAGCGCCTAAGTTAGCTGAAAGCGATCTAGAAGTCATTGTGGATAGTTCTCTGAAAACATCCACTCAATGTGCACTGGCAGTCAAAAAAGCAAACAGAATGTTGGGTATCATTAAGAAAGGGATAGATAATAAGACAGAAAATATGATATTGCCTCTATAAAAATTCCGGGCATGCCCACATCTTGAATACTGCATGTAGATGTGATCACCCAATCTCAAGATATATTGGAATTGGAAAAGGTTCAGAAAAGGGCAACACAAATGATTAGGGGTATGGAAAGGCTGCCATATGAGGAGAGATTAATAAGCCTGGGACTTTTCAGCTTGGAAAAGAGATGACTAAGGGGAGGGGGGTATGGTAGAGGTCTATAAAATCATGACGTGTTGAGAAAGTAAATAAGGAATTGTTATTTACTCATAACACAAGAACTAGGGGTCACCAAATGAAATTAATAGGCAACAGGTTTAAAACAAACAAAAGGAAATATTTTTTACACAGTGCAACAGTCAACCTGTGGAACTCCTTGCCAGAGGATGTTGTGAAGGCCAAGACTATAACAGGGTTCAAAAAAGAACTAGATAAGTTCATGGAGAATAGGTCGATCAATGGCTATTAGCCAGGATGGGCAGAGATGGTGTCCCTAGCCTCTGTTGCAAGAAGCTGGGAATGGGTGACGGGGGATGGATCACTTGATTACCTGTTCTGTTCATTCCCTCTACGGCACCTGGCATTGGCCACTGTTGGAAGACAGGATGCTGGGCTAGAGGGACCTTTTGTCCGACCCAGTGTGGCTGTTCTTATGTTCAGCAAGGTTATGCCAGCAACCACTGTATTAGTGTGAAGGACTGGCACATTGATACCACTTAGTTTTGTGTGTATCCAGGTGGAATTACTGCTGTGTCCTTGCAGTACATTTGAATTCTCCAACAGACATTGTAAAAAAGTCCATATGAAATAAAATCTCAACTGGCAAAGATTAAAAGGATAAAATAAAGTTAGTGTATTATGCCAAAATTAAACATGGGGAATTTACCTGAAAATACACTTCATGTGATCAGGCAAAGATGGACAAGTATGATTAAGAACTAGATCCAAAGTTCACTGAAATTTAGGGGAATATTTCCATTGATTTCAATGGCCTTTGGCTAGATTTAGAGAGTATCATAGAATCATAGAAGATTAGGGTTGGAAGAGACCTTAGGAGGTCATCTTCTAGACCAACCGCTGCTCAAAGCAGGACCAACACCAACTAAATCATCCCAGCCAGAGCTTTGTCAAGCCTGCTTTAAAAACCTCTAAGGATGGAGATTACACCACCACCCTAGGTAATCCATTCCGAGTGAAAGTGTTTCCTAATATCCAACCTAGACCTCCCTCACTGCAACGTGAGATCATTGCTCCTTGTTCTGTCATCTGCCACCACTGAGAACAGCCGAACTCAATCCTCTTTGGAACCCCCTTTCAGGTAGTTGAAGCCTGCTATCAAATCCCCCCTTACTCCTCTCTTATGCAGACTAAACAAGCCCAGTTCCCTCAGCTTCTCCTCGTAAGCCACGTGCCCCAGCCCCCTGATCATTTTCGTTACCCTCTGCTGGACTCTCTCCAATTTGTCCACATCCTTTCTGTAGTGGCGGCCCAAAACTGGAGTAGAGACACATTGTTACCAGCTTTGTCCATTACTTTGGGGTATGCTCATTTATTAGGGTTACTCTTCTGATGGGGGGAGGGGTTCTGTACTTCTATCAATGTACTGCTTGTGTCACTTGTGTTCTCATATAGAGCTCTACTTATCCCTGCTGTAAGTTCCCTCCCAATGGCACTATCCTGCAGGACCTAGGTTCCCCAGGGCTGGGTTCTTCCAGCCCCAGAATCAGACGAACACACACACACATTAATAGAGCACGTCTGAGAGGACCGGGTTAATCAGCACTCCCAAGTTGACCTCTTATATGTCCCTGGACTCAGTAGGCTGGGTCAAGCAGCACTTCCAAGCTGCCACCCTCATAGGCCCTTGGTTTTTGGGCGTTGCAGGAATCTTTTAGCTAAGGCCTTGGCTACACTTGCAGATGTACAGCGCTGTGAGTTAAACCTGACTTCGTGCAGCTGAGTAGGGAAAGCGCTGCAGTCTGTCCACACTGACAGCTGCCCAGCGCACTGTCTTAGCCACATTTGCGGCAATTGCAGTGCTATTGGGAGCGGTGCATTATGGGCAGCTATCCCACAGAGCACCTTTTCCCATTCTGGCGCCGTGGGTTATGGGAAGGGGGCGTGGTGCGGGGCATTCTGGGTCCTGTCCCAATGCCCCATGATGCATTGCTTCGCATCCCAGAAATCCCTTTGTTTCCGTCCACCTTTGGCGCCATCTTTCAACAGTTTCTGTGCAGCACGATCTGTCTGTGGGAAATGGAGTCCGAACTGCTGAGGCGTATGCTGACGAGTCTCGCCAGCACGTCACATTTGGCTGTCGAACTATTCTGTAAGATCCAAAGTGACAGTGAGAGTGAGGGTGAGGAGTCCGACGATGCTATTGAGCCGCGTAACACGTACGACACGAAATTGCTTGTGGCATTCACGGATATGCTCAGCACCGTGGAACGCCGCTTTTGGGCTCGGGAAACAAGCACCGAGTGGTGGGATCACATCGTCATGGAAGTCTGGGATGACGAGCAGTGGCTCCAGAACTTTCGGATGAGAAAAGCCACTTTCATGGGACTGTGTGAGGAGCTTGCCCCCACCCTGCGGCGCAAGGACACGAGATTGAGAGCTGCCCTGCCAGTGGAGAAGCGGGTGGCTATTGCAGTCTGGAAGCTGGCAACTCCAGACAGCTACCGGTTGGTCGCAAACCAGTTTGGAGTGGGAAAATCGACCGTTGGAATCGTGTTGGTGCAAGTTTGCAAGGCCATTAATCGCATCCTATTCAGAAGAACCGTGACTCTGGGTAACGTGCAGGAAATAGTGGATGGCTTTGCATAAATGGGGTTCCCTAACTGTGGAGGGGCGATAGATGGGACGCAAATTCCTATTCTGACACCACCCCACCTAGGATCCAAGTACGTTAATTGGAAGGGATATTTCTCTATGGTTCTCCAGGCGCTTGTTGATCACCGTGGGCGTTTCATTGACATTAACACAGACTGGCCTGGGAAGGTGCGTGACGCAAGCATCTTTCGGAACACTTGGCTGTTCAGGAAGATGCAGGCCGGGACTTTTTTCCCAGAGCAGAAAATCACGGTAGGGGAAGTTGAAATGCTCATTGCGATCCTTGGAGATCCTGCTTACCCGTTAATGCCGTGGCTCATGAAACCCTACACAGGGAGCCTTGATACTAGCAAGGAACGGTTCAACTACAGGCTGAGCTGGTGCCTAATGACTGTGGAGTGTGCCTTTGGCCATTTAAAGGGCCACTGGCGATCTCTGTATGGGAAGCTGGACTTGGCCGAAAACAGCATCCCCGCAGTTATATCCGCGTGCTGTGCCCTCCATAATATTTGTGAAGGGAAGAGTGAGAGCATCACTCAGGCATGGACCTCCGAGGTTCAACACCTGGAGGCTGAATTTGCACAGCCAGAGAGCAGGGCTATTACAGGGGCCCAGCCCGGGGCTGCAAGGATTAGGGATGCCTTAAGGGAGCAATTTGAGGCTGAAAACCAGCAGTGATATCTGGTGCCCTGCACGGGAGTGAAGTGCAGTAGTTCCAATCTTTAGGAATCAGTGTCTGCTAAGCAGACTTGCAGTGCCTGTTTATTTCCTGGGCTAAGGAGTCTTTTACTTTATGCAATAATAAAGAATGTTTTCAAAGTCAAAGAATCCATTTATTGAAAAGAAAAAAAAGTTATTTATTGAAAAGAAACAAGGGGGTGGAGTGGGGAACAGTACAATCACAGATTCACTTATGTCCTGTCTGGTGTGCTGTGTAGTGAGTGCTGCACTTCAGGACAGCTATTCTGCATGGTGATGGGGGTTGAGTGCAGAGGGTAAGGGTCGTGGTTTTCAGGGCTGGGTGGTGAAGATACTGGTGTTGGAGGCAGCGGGTGGCATGAAGAACACGGAAGTTGGGGAAAGTGGGTTGGAGGTAACAGTGGGGCACAACGGAAAGAGTTTTAGGACAAGGGCTGTGTGGGGGGTGGCATTTGCGGTACTGCTCCTCTTTCTGCATGGCTACCAGCTCCTGGATAGCATCTGCTTGGCACTCCAGGATGCTTATGAGCCTATCAGTGCTTTGCCGCCGGTGCACTGAGTTTTCCTGGCGGATCCTGCTTTCTCTCTCCCTCCAGTCCTATGCTTTCTCATTCTCTTTAATAGATTGCCGCATCACTTCTTGCAGCATGTCTTCTTTGCTTTTTCGCGGTCTCTTCCTGCGTCTTTGCAGTCTCTGAGCAGGTGATAAGAGGGACGGCTGAGGTCTCAAGGTTGATGCAGCTGTATAGGCAAAACACAACATTTAACAGAGGCAGCATTGTTTATACCAGACAGAGTAATGATTTCCCCCACACTTAAGGAGTAGAAAACACACAGGGTCTACACAATAGCAGAATTTTCCTGTCCGAAACAGAGCACACATATCCCACAGGAGCCTCAAAATGGTGAGTAAGGGGGACTGATTGTTTCAGGGCTGCACTGTCCTCTGGGTTTCTGTGCCTTGGGGAGAGCCAACAGCTTCAGGGGGCACCTACACTGAACACGGTCCCAGCATTTTCCACAGGAGTTCGTCCTGGACGATATCTTGCTGCTGAGGGTGACCTGGGAAGCAAAGGAGGGTCTTCTACTGCAATGCGGCTTCCGCCCTGGCCCATATGCAGCTTGCCTGTGTGCAGCAATGGTCCCCGCGCCCCTCGCGGCACAGTGGCACAGACACATTAGCCTGGCTGGGACAAGGACCATGGTGGCTCTCCCGATAAACCTGCACAAGCGCATTGCACATGTTCTGGATGAGACATTCGAGGAGATTACTGAGGCCGATTACCGCGATGTGATAAACCACATCAATGCACTATTCTGCATCTAGGCATGCATGCCTAACCCTCCTCTCCCAAACAGCCCGCATCGAAAAAATTCCTTCCCGAAAAAAACCCTGCTTACCCGGAACCTGCTCTTCTGTTTGTCCTCCACCAAGGATCGGCTGCTGCGACTGGCTACCTTCCTCCTGGCTCGAGAAGAGCTCCTAGCTGCATGGCTCCAGGAATTCCGGGGAGTCTCCATCCGGCCCACCACCATCACTCCCGTTTTCCTCCTCTCCCCCGCCTACCGGCTCTGAAGTGTCCATGGTGGTGCTCGGAGTGGAGGTGGGGTTAACCCCAAGTATTGCATCCAGCTCTTTGTAGAATCGGCAGGTCGCGGGGGGAGCACCCGAGCGGCCGTTTGCATCGCGGGCTTTGCGGTAGGCACTCCGCAGCTCCTTCACTTTAATCCTGCACTGCAGGGCGTCCCGGTCATGGCCCCTTTCCATCATGTCCTTTGATACCTTCCCGAAGGTATCGTAATTCCTATGGCTGGAGCGCAGCTGGGAATGTACAGCTTCCTCCCCCCAAACACTGATGAGGTCCAGCAACTCGCCATTGCTCCATGCTGGGGCTCACTTGGCGCGTGGAGGCATGGTCACCTGGAAAGATTTGCTGATAGCACTCCACGCCACGCCGGGCTGAGCAAACAGGAAGGGGATTTTTAAAATTCCCGGGGAATGTAAAGGGTCGGTCACATGGTTGGTTACCTGAGGCCAGGGCAGTAGAGTTTGAACTGATGACCAGAGTGGCTAGAACAGGCATTGTGGAATACTGCTGAATAATTCTGGAGGCCATTCACAGCACATTGGGCAGCTGCACTGGCACCGCAGCGCTGTAGTGGCAGCGCAATACTTGCTATTCCTCTTGGAGAGGTGGAGTACATGCAGCGCTGCAACCACGGAGATACAGCGCTGCAAATGCCTTGCCAGTGTGGACGGGGAGTGAGTTACAGCGCTGGGGGAGCCTTTACAGCGCTGTAACTCGCAAGTGTTGCCAAGGCCTTAGGTACGAGGAGCGTTGCTGCAGAGTGAATGAGGAAACCAAAAAACACCCACATAGGGGAGCCACACAAACAAAGCAGTTATAATATTAAATCTAACTTAAATTTGATTATAAAAGTCAGGTTTAGAAAATTATAACTAATTGCACAAATCAGGGTCAGAAGGCTAAACCAAGAGAGAGAGGGAGAGAGATGGATTCTCACCACTCTGTGAAGCTTGAATCAATCAGGGGTCCCAGATGCTGGTGGTAGTTGAGGGTCTGGAGTGCTGGAGACAGGCAGAGCCCCCAGCACGATCAGTCAGGAGAAGATGAAGTCCCAATGGAACCGATGCAGATTTTGGATCCAGGTATCAGAACACTTACTTGAGCATGGGTAGGGGGTTTTGTAGAGAAACAGCAATGGTTCAAGGGAGAACACTAGATTTGTTTATGTGTAAACTGATGGCTCAAGGGAGTATACCAAAGTTGTTTTGTTCAGGCTAGACAATGGGAGCTGATCATTTCTGGCTATGGGAATGTTCCTGGGAGGGAGTTCACAATGCAATTAGGGAGCTTCACTACCAATAACGGATTTATTACTAGAATTGGTCTGATAACTACTGAGCTAGATGTGTACAGGCGTGGGTTCATTAACATCTGGAGCAGAGATCCCCCGTCATGCAGTGCTTCCCTGCTTTTCTGGGCCCAGAGTTCTGTGCGGTTCTTGCCTTGGAATCTCTGTTCTCCATTCTGTATGCTAATAGAGATGTCTCCTTGTCCCATTTTCGATGCAAATGAGGCTAGGGGAATTTCCTTAATCCTGTCACCCTTATCCCAGGGGTTTAGGTGTGTCTCCCACTACCTTTTCATTGCTTTTTGTAAGTCTTTCTTCTGATCGATTTTGGTTCAAGCAGAGGTGGGGGAAGCAGGGGAAAAGGGAGAAGGTCTTCCATGAGTCAGACAGGCTGGGTACTGCGCCCTGGTTCCCCAAGAACACAGAGCTGCTAGGTAACAATGTTGAGCCCAATTTTTTAAACTGTACACGGGCAATTACCTGTGAAAAAAGTGTACAATTTCAATGCACATTTAGCAAACCAAGTGACTATCTCTAGGCATATACATGACTGGTTGTTTGGGTGTGTAAGTATTCAGTGTGCATGCACCACCCTGGTAACTGAACATGAGCAGACACCTTGTAGTTTTTTTAAAAAAATCATTGTCTTAAGAGCCATTGATACATCTATGAAAACATTCCCAATGCATTATTTTATCTTAAAATTACTTTTTAAAATGTAGTGAATACAAATTGTACAATTACAAGTAAAGATGCACCTAACAATTTATGTAAGTATATGAACATCTGTGTCTGTAATAAAGGTATGAAAGCTACACAGGTTCATTGTTCATATATGCTTTTGCAGTCTCAAACCAAATCTTCTCTACAGCTTCTTGGCCCACGTCAAACATTCTTAATAAATGTTTCCATCCAGTTTTTGCTGTGATCATTAGGTATTCTTTGTTCTCAGGATACAAGAGGGAAGTGTATGAGGCTATTACAAGTGACTGAGAAAATCTACCACTCACCAAGAGAAACAGGGCGTCTCTCTCCTCTGTTGTCAATGGTACAATGCTTTCAAACCCTGCAAGAACATGCCCTCCCACACTGAGAGGATCCTTGCTCTCAATCATCATGTACATGATAGTTATTGCTAATTCAAATACATAATAACCATAGCTCATGTCACTAAAGTCCAAAATACCGGACACTCTATACTGTGGATTCTCTGGTGACGCAGTGTTGGAATCTAATAAGATATTGTGGTCATTGAGGTCCCCATGATTGATACCTAAATGCAGAAAAAATGGGAACAGTATTATGTGTAAATAATAAACAGAAGAAACTTTCCTCTGGCTTTTTTCATGCTCTTAAGAAAACCACACTGAAAATATGCACTTGATTTCCTCATCATATGTGAATACTCGGAGTGTAAATGGATACATATACTGATCTATCTCATAACAAAACTAAGGCATGACAATATTCCTATAACCCATCATGTCTTGCTTGGTCTCATTGCTTCCTAATAAGAACCTTAGCTTCATTAATCCTATATAATAGGTGACTAGATGGCAACTGGCAATGGGATTGTGATGATTTATTATTTAGCTTGTGGTAACACCCACAATATGCTAAGTGCATTCCAAATGCAAGGGATCGCACAGAGGACTTCAAAGACATTGCTATCTGATAGCTGTCTGGTGGCCTATATTAAATGAGTTAGTAGTCTCTGCCTATTTCTACCATTTGGTGTCTACATAATGAAAACCCTCGCTGTAGGTGGCAGTCTCAACAGAGGACTTGTCCACACTGGCAATGTTAAAGCACTGCCACAGCAGCCCTTTAACGTGGCTTGTGTAGTCACGGCACTAAAAAAAACACCTCCACGAGGGGTGTAGCTCCCAGCGCTGGTGCACTGTCTATACTGGCATGTTACTGTGCTGCAACTTGCAGTGCTCAGGGGTGTGTTTTTTCACACCCCTGAGCGAGAAAGTTGTAGCACTGTAAAGTGCCAGTGTAGACAAGCCCTGAGACTGAACTCCCCTTTCATTCTTTGAGATGATTCCCTCCCAGTCCTGTTTCTGAGGCATGCTCAAGGTGCATTGTGGGGAAATTTGTAAATGTTCCGTGGATAAAGTAAATAGTTTCTGCCTACAGTGCCTTGGATTTGCCACCTCTTACAAACACATTCCCTTTTAAAAATTTCTTACATTACATTACAGTATAATGGTAAAAATACTCACAGGCTCGAAAATTGCTTAGCTTGGGTACTATTTTATCTTTGAACTGCTGAATAACTTGTTCCACAACTTCACGATAACTGTTCTGGCCCAGGGCATGAATATACTGTTCTAGAAGAGGAACATTTGCCAAGTTCCAAATGAACTTCCCTCGATGCAGACTTTTTATTGATGGATGATGGAATTTCTTAAGGAAAAAACAAGAAAGAAAAAAAGACTGTATACAACAGCTCTGCTACAATTAAGAAGTGGCCTGATCCAGTGCTCACTGAAGTCAGTTGGAATGCATTGATTTTAATGGGCTTTGGATCAAGTCCATGGAGAGGGAGCTTTGCTTTGACAGTCATTTCATACCATGTTAAACCTTGTGATGGTCTGAAATTTAAGCCTCATTCAAGCTGAAGTGTGAAAATCCTTCCCTTAAGATAGTTGTAAGAAACACTTAAGGGCCACACCTAAAAACAAGGCCTAATAGAATCTCCCCAGAAACTAGCACTATGGTTCCACACCCATTGTGACTGTGTGTGTGCGCGCGCATTAGAGAAAGAAGCAGCGAACACAGAAGCTGAGGACAGACAAGAACAGAGAGCGGGACAGAGGCAAAAAGCCAAAAAGCTGAGCAGTAGCATCTGAGCACAGTATCATCCTGGCAAAAGCTAGAGAGAGGGCTTTTGGGGCTGTTGGCTAAAGAGGCTTGGGTAGTAAGCTAAGAAACTGCTCCTTTTGTTTTTGGTTCCTCCTGCATTTGGAAAAGCAGGACTTGGTACATGCCTTGTAAATACACAAGATTGCATCAAAGAAAATACCAGACTCCATCAATTTCTACTTTCATCAGGAACATCTCCAGTACCCCAAAATTTGACTAGCTGCTCAGGGAAACAATACCAACGGTGTCCTGGAAGATGATTGGTACATTGATACCCACCCACATCTTTTAGTAACAAAGATTAATTTAAGCAATTCATCATTCTTTAAAATATTATAGAAGTGCTGGTGATGATAATATCTTACATACACGTAGAAACTTTAACCTGTAAGAATCCCACAGTGCCTCTCAAATTGCATACATCCAATAACACTTTTTGGGCACAAGCTATACATACAACTGCTGCCAAAGTGTAAAAGAGACAGAACCTGAAGGTATTTACCAAAAGTGGATACAATCTGACCATTTAAATGCAACCACTTCTGGGATAGAGTCTGACAACCAGCTGGCTTTCAGTATACTGCACAACAGTGCAAGGGATAGGAAACTTTGGCCAATGATAATGGAGCAAAGCCATAGGCTTATAAAAAGTGTCATGGGACCTTTAATGTCCATTCAACACAGGCAGACACTCACCCATAAGATCTGCACGCAGTAAACTAACTGCATCTCGTTTTATTTACTTGGAAAAGATGAACAGCCAAGTCAACCGTACTCTGATTTGACCTTGTGTATCCAGGGAATCTAGGTATTTCAAACAATATTTAGGCCACTAAGCCATTCTCTCTCATTAACATGTGCAGGTAATTTCTGAAAGCAGCATAGAGGAGGAGTGGCATACCAGTGCCTTTCTTAATTTTTGCCACTCTTATATTGGCATAATCTCCTTGGGTTAGCTTGGCTAAGCTGGTTTTAGGGGCAGATTCTGCCAGTGGTGCAGTGCAAAAGCACATTGCAGTGGCAAATCTAGCCCCATGTTGGTTTGGTATTGTTTATTTGGTTTGGGATAGTTGAAAATAGAAGTATGGATGAAAATCACAGATACGATAATGAACAGGATACTGCCTCAAAACTAAAATGTGATTACATACTATTACAGCATCTCTGATGCAGTAAGAAACACTGCACTAGTAAGAACAATGCCACTTGGTGATCAAACATTGCAATTTTAACCTTCTATAACAGGCAATGTCAGCTGTTCAGGAGAGAGGGACACCATCAATGTGAAATCTATTCAGTTTTAAAATACAAGTTATATGTTACTCAGGTTCTATACCTTCCTATGAATATCCCCTGCTAATGTTTATGATTTTATCATAACATGTTGCTATTTTAAAAATGTTTTTCTCTCCCCTGTGGCTCTGTAAGACCCACACAGGCAAACAGAGAATCTAATAGGGGAAACAGTGAAACTGACTATACACAAAGTGCTGTCAAATGTACAAGGAAACTAACTGGGGGGAAAAAAGGAAATTATTTTTCTCTACTATCTGTCAGCTATAGTAATCTTGGATTTTGTGTGTCTCTTGAGTGACAAGAAGAAGGTTATTTCTTTTAAATAAATGAAACTTGTATAACTGAAGTTATATGGGGCATATGGATTTTTCCCCATTCTCCATTAAAGTTAATCATCTACTTCTCTCTTTCTTCAGATAATGTAATGTATATATATTCTGAGAGCAGCTTGTCTATTTAAATTGTTTCAACCGCATTGCATTTTAACACTATGGACTCTTGTAACACTAAATTATCTTTCCCACACTGATAAATGCGCTTAACATTTAAAAACATGGTCAGTAACACTGGCAATTCAAATTTCAGTAGTACAATTATCTGAAGTCTGTAGCCAGAAAATGAGAAGCAGAGGTTAATGAAAAGTATTACATAGTACAAAGTTCTCTTATGTAACAGAAACTCAATTACTAGCTGATTTATTGGCCTTCGTTACTTTGTTTAATCAAAGATGAAAGGAAGACCTTACTTTGCATTCCATCCTGTTTAAAATTTATTTGACTGGAAGCAGCACATTAAGGGAATTGTCATAAATGTCTACATATTAAGCACAGCTGTTCTGTTACAAGTGTACCAATCTATACCAGTGTTAACTGGTCATGGTTCAAATGGTTACTATAAAAAGAGAGTCAGGTCAAAATGAATTTTCAAAAAATTCAGCCAGTTGAGCTTCTGGGATGTCCACTTCACATAATAAATAAATAAATAGTAATACTACCTTGCCCTTCTTTAGCACCTTCCCCGTGAGGATCTCAAAGCACAGTACAAATATTAATGAAATCAGCCTCACAACACCCATTAGTAGGCAATAGTATCTCCATTTTGCAGATGAGCCACAGAGCAGTTAAGGTCAAGCAGCAATTCTATTATGGAGGACAATCTATTAATAGAAGAAGCTCTTCCTACAGGAAGGGTTATACTAATTATGGGTATGGCTAAGACCCCATAGCTGAACTCTGGCTCTGAAGACAATCATTGGAAGGTTAGCACTAATAGAGAAAGGAGCTGCAGACAGACACAGTAGGCTGATTCTGTCCAGTTTTCCTTGGGTATATATATATTTAATGCGTATAAATCTACCTATCTTAGGTACTTTTATGGCTCCTGTTACCAGTATCTGAGAACCTCACCATCTTTAATGTATTTAATCCTTACAAAACCTTTGTGAGGTAAGGAAGTACTATTATCATCATCTTACAGATGGGGAGCAGAGGCAGAAAAAGAATAAAAGTGGCTTGCTCAAAGTCACACAGGAAGTCTGTGCCAGAGCAAGGAACTGAACTCAGGTCTCCTGATGTCCTCTCCACTGCACCATCCTTCCTCTCTAACAGTATTGTCCCGTGTGTTAGCTTTATTCACTCACAAAAAGAGCATGCCTCTGTTCCGATGCCTTCAGAGACCATCTCTCAAGGCATCTCTCATGCACTGGGCAGCTCCTGATATAGCTGTAATAATGAGTGAAAGCGATTTTCAGGCTGCAAATGTACATAGTCCCAGTCACTAGCTGCTAAAATCCCTAAGGATGGCTGGCTCACGGGCTGCAAAGTTTGGATTCAGATCCAAATTCTCACAAAGTCCAGAGGCATTTAGATCAGAGTTTTTTTCTGCCTCATCTGAAAAAGGTCTAGCACAACCGTGGGGCACACTGGGTCTGAAAGCTTTTTGGCCTCCAAAGCTGCAATGAACTCCATAGAACAGTGCACCAATCATCAGTGCACACACTCAATTTAAAGAATAGGGGGGATTCTCTTTTGTTCTTATTGCCAGGTGTAGTTATGGCTAATGATTCTTGGGTGAAGTTAAGGGGAATTGGACGAGATCACAAGTAGGAAAGTATGCTGCTGAAGAAATGTATATACTCCATCATGCTGGCATATGGCCAGTTAAGGTACATCTACGTCACAATCGGGAGGTCTGACTGCAGTTCATGTAGCTATACCTAAGCTAGCAGAGCTGGCCCGAGCAGCTCAAGGAGGGCCCCCTATTTGCTTTTTATTAAGTGTGATGTGTGGGAGGTCCCCCCAAAATATTCCTGCTTAGGGACCCCAATGGGGCAGCACTGCCTCTGCAAGCTAGCTTTGATTGACCTAGCTTGCTACAAATGGCAGTGAAATCGCAGCAACACAGGTGGAGACACAGGTTACCCACCTGAGTACATATTAACAGCTAACCCATGCCGCTGCAACTTCACTGCTATTTTTAGCAAGGTAACTTGGAACTGCCAACATGTGCAGCTATCACACCTCCTGATTGCAGAGCAGACATACCTTCACATTCACAGTCATAATCTGACCCACCAGACTAGGCTCATTGCTGGGGGACTCATTTAACAATAACCATCAAATTTGAGAATTCCTATAGGTATTTTTCAGCTGAAAGCCAAATTAAATTGACGAACAGGAGCAAAGTAAGGATGTTCTCATTAACTGGCCATAAGTGATTTTGCTTGAACATCTCTCCACTGGGCGGAAAGAAGAGAAGGAAGAATGTTTAGTTTAAGTGAGGGAGAGGAGGTTAAGGGGGTGGAGAAGGGAAGGCTATTTGCAGGTGAAGTGAATTTTTCATGTGGTGTTGTAAAAATGACTGCTCCCTGAGCTGCTGCATCACACATTAGACATGAATCGCTCCTGCCTAATCCACTCTCCACTAATTCAGGATATATCAAAATTGAAAATAGTTGACCTGCTGGAATCACATTAAAGAGCAGACACCATCACTTTTGCTCTGTTCAGCATTTTTAAAGTTTAAAGAGAAAAAAATATTCCTCACTCTGAATACACAGTGAAATGTGCTTCAAAATACAGTGACTCCCAGTCATAAAAGTACATCTAAAACTGGGAATGCACACATTTCCTTTACACCGTCAATAAAATTACAGACAATAGCCAGAGGGAGAAGGCAAATAACTATAAGAAAAAAAGTGTAGTTGCAGCCGTGTCGGTCCTAGGATACTAGAGCATCAAAGTGGGTTAGGTAATGTCTTTTATTGGACCAACTTCTGTGAAGAATAGGACTAAGAAGAGCTGTGTGGCTCAAAAGCTTGTCTCTCTCACTAACAGAAGCTGGTCCAATAAACAATATTACCTCACCCACCTTGTGTCTCTATTAGTAAGAAAGACACATAGGACGAGAGTCTGTGAGGCACAGCCTAAAATATGCAGCCCATGCAGTAGGGGGTCTATGGTAGCTTTAAGCCACCTTTGTATCCTCCTGTTCCTGGATTGCCCCAGGGGTTGCAGAGGCCCTGGAATAAGGCAGACAGCTTTTCCCTGTAGGATGCAGCATTGTCCAGAATCTCCACACTCCTGGATTCTGAAGCACCGCCCCTCTCCCCTCTACACGCCAGAGCTTGCAAGGGGGTACTCACAAACAGCCTCATCACTGCCTGCTGCAGTGATTCTGCCAGGGAAATCATCCCCCCCCACCAGAATTGAGGCTTTTAGGACCCCTTAATAGTACTCTGGCCCTTTAACCCTATGTAAAGGGACCAGAATGGAAGGGAGAATTTCACTTGTATTGTTTGTGTGCATTGTTATGAAGTCTTTTGCATTTCTATAGTGCCTTCCATTCAAGGATCTCAAAGAACTTTACACACATTTATATATTCAGCTTCATAGCTCTTGTGTGCGGGAAGTATTCTCTCCATTTTACTGAGAGGGACAGGGAGGTGAAGTAATTTGACCAAGATCACAGTAAGTCTGTGGCAGAGCTGGGAATAGAACCCCAATCTTTAGACTCCCAGTTATGTGCTTTAACCACAAGAGCATCACATGTCCCCTAAAGTAAAAGGTAAAATAATGGGCAGACATACTGTTAAACAGTAAAGCCACGGGTGGGTTTGGGGACCTTGTCTAATATTATCCACTATTATGTGCACCGAGGAACATGGCTGAAGGCCAAGGACTAGATTCAATCTTGCATTCGAGATCCATTCAACACAGGATTGGGGGATGCTAGATACTGCTCCCCTGTTCTCTGGGCTGGTCTGCACTGCACCAGTTCTGGCATAAAACAGAGCAGCCATAAGAACCACAAGCTCTTTGAGGTGAAGGCAGCTGGCAGAGGAGACAGCTCAGTCCAAGCAGGAGGATCCACGTTCTAACCCTGGTTCACTAAGACATTCCAGTTGGTCACGATATGAAACAGTGAAAAACATGGAGTCCTAAGTGGCTGCAGATTTGTAGTACTTAACAACGTGGTTGTGTTCTCTTTTCAAGCCTGGAAAGAATAAGGAAAGCCATGGCTATGGCATAGTTACGTATTACAGAGCCATGTACAAGAGCACTGTCGTGTGTTGAGTACTCTATGTCTGCAGTGTTCAGGCGGTGTTTGCAGGTAGCTCTGAAGCTGCAGGACTTATGTGAATGTCTCTGATACTGTGATATGTCGCTAGTTATACGTGTTATGAAATGCATAAAATACTAGGTGGGAAGAGATCACTCCCACTTGCATGCTGAGAACAAAAAGTCTCACCTCTGTGAGAGTTTTATCCAGTCTGGCAGCTAGTTTCCCAATCTCATATAAAATGTGAGGATTTGTAGAGATTGTTGCCATGGTCATGCCTGGGAGGTAGGTCAGCAGTCTCACCATGTACTTTTTTGTCATAGAGCCAGTACCTAATAGGCAAAGAGACAGATTGTGAATCATTTCAATACACTCCATTGAAGATCATTGTGTGTAAGGACAAGGAAGTTTCTCCCATCATAAACGAAATCAAACTCAGCTCAAAAAGAGACAATTCAAAGAATAGATTTACTAGGGGACATTAGGAAAGGCCAACGCTCAGCGCATGTGGAGTGTAAGTGCAATTCCATGCCTTTACATATGAGAGTGACACACCTTGGAAAGGTTCCCCTTTCATGTGCACAAAGGCCTTGATCCAACACCAATGGCAGACTTTGCATTGATTGCAGCGGGACTAAAGAGAACCTAAAATAACAGGTTTCTCTATCAGAGTGATGAGTCTCAATGGCCCTGGTTACCGTATTGAAATTACAGTGTTGTGGGAACCAGGTTCAATAGAGTATTCTCCCACCATGCATGTTCTTGCATTGTAGATGGGTCTGAACTGTGTTTGAAACTACAGCCCCAAACCATGGAGCTGGGGAAATAACTTGTAATACGATTTATTTCATGATGTTTGCCTTTTTTCGTTTGTGATTTGCCTGCAAGCAGATCAGCATTTTCTCACATCTATTAATTTGAATGTATTTTCTGAATAATTTTTATGGCTAAGTCTTTTTCTGTTCTGTTTCTATTTGTGAGCAGTTTGATGCATTCACTATTTGAAGTTCAAGCTATTTTGACTGACCACCTTGGTCACATGGCAGGTTTCTGTTCCCTTAATGGATGAGGATAACACATAGGCTTAAGTTTCTGGTCTGAATACTCATGATTGTGAATTCCGGATTCCTTGTTGGTGATTCTTTCACTGCAATATTTGCTAAAATTTGCTGTTTCTACAAACAGTCCTGCCAGAAACACATTAGAACATTTGCAGAAAGCAAATACAAAAATGGCCATAACGTGGTCAAAACAAGTTAACTGAAAAATTAGAATTAATATGTGCAGAAATTCCTTTGGAGAATTCACAGTTCTCTGTTAAACCATGCTATGACCCTGTGTGACAAGGCATCATTCCACTCCTGTCTTTTTTCTAGATATAAACTGCTCAGAGACAGTGGTACTGGAACAATTTTTATAGTGAGGGTGCTGAAGATGGAAAGCATGGATTTGGGTTGTTATTACTACTTCAAGCCAGGGGGTGCAGCAGCACCCCCTGAACCCCTAGTTCCAGCACCTGTGCTCAGAGACCTTCTTCTGGTCAAACACCTTATGCAATCTATTTACAGCGTTCTCCCCACCATCTTTACAAACTCATGCAACTCTGTATTTACACACATAGAAGCCTTAGCTTCTCTCAGCCAAGGAAGGAGGGGGGGAAAGACAGAAGATATTTTTCGCCTGAGAGATCTCCCCTAGCTCTGGCTTTCTCAAGCCCGCCAGCCTGTCTCTTCCCCCTGGCCTGGACACTTCATTCCCGTGCCTTTTTTGCTTTCTGGGTTTTCCTCAGCCCACCCCAAACTATCAATTACACACAGCTTTGTCCCCAAGTTTACTCCAGGGCAATTTAACTGGTGTTTCAGAGATCAGAAGGCTGGTACAACGGCTGTTGTCCAGCACCTTGTCACACCCTGCTAGAGCTACCAAGGAGAATTTTAGCCTAATTACCTGAACATCTCTTTTAATACACTTCACATGCCCACACACAAAAGTGCTTGTAGGGGTTCACAAGCATTTTATCAGTGCTTTTGCAATTGCACTTATTCTGAGCAAGACTCACCTAAATTTAAGGGTAGGAGGGGTAGCTCAGTGGCTTGAGCATTAGCCTGCTAAGCCCAGGGTTGTGAGTTCAATCCTTGAGGGGACCTCTTAGGGATCTGGGGCAAAATCAGTACTTAGTCCTGCTAGTGAAGGCAGGGGGCTGGACTCAATGACCTTTCAAGGTCCCTTCCAGTTCTAGGAGATCTCCATTAATTTAATTTAAAAATTGTCTGTTGCCCTGGGACTCCCTGCACCATGGTAGTGCCAGTGTGGGACAGAAAGCACTGGCATTTCACTTGCATAGGTGCAATTGGTCTTCTAGCACAGTTCTACAGTGCACTGGATATGCTGGCAGTGAGCTTTCTGGTCACGGCTCTCCTCCCCAGAGCAGAGGTGATATTTCACCTATAAAGTTTAAGTGCTTATATTTTAGAAATAGAAAATTCGATGGGACAGTGGATTGGACGCAGTGTCTGGACACACTGCTACTGCAACAGTTCAGAGAGTGCTGTATGTGCAAGCTGAGCACCTGAAAGACGACAACTGTTGCAGATATGCAGCTGCTCTAGGTCACTCATGCTGGCATGGATTTCAGTGGCATTACTCCAGATTTATACAAGTGTAACAGAGCAGAATGTGGCCCAATTGCAATCACTGGGACAAATCCTTTGCGATACTCAGTGGTAGCTTGTTGTGGCACGAGGATGACAAAGCAGAGGATAATTTTTTGGAGGATTTTGTAATCTCTCACCTAATGATTCTAGAGACATTATGTTACCATCTTTAGTAAGATGGGGCGTAGCTGAAGGAAACCCTTCAATATTCAAAAACATCATGATCTGGGTCTGCACTTCAATGAGTTCAGGATTCTGGCTATCTTCACAGTTGGTGATTTTGAGAACATACTCGTCAGCACTGTCTGCTGTTCCCTCACTTCTTGAAATGTGAACGTGAAAATTCTGATCATCATAGCTGGGGAGTGATCTGATCGCAGATACTTTTAATCCAAACACCCTTTCAACTAATTCAGTGGCTTCTTTTTCACTGAATGCCGGTTTAATTAATGTCTGGGATTCCTGGACGTTTCCAGAAGACATTGTGTATCTAGGAGAAAGCAGAGATTAGAAGATTTCAATTGTATTCTGCCATTTAATACGGGCACAAGTTAATGTAACAAAACAGACTCTTGGATAGAAGGCTTCATACATTTATTAACAAGGGGGGGAAAAAAGCTTCTGTGTTTAATGAAAATTTAACCATTCAGGATTCTCCATGTGCATTCTCTCTTTCTTCTCCAGCTTCTTATTTGTAACCTCACTTCATCCTTTGCTGCAGTTTCATGATAAGGCCTGATTTTTTTTTTTTTTTAATACACACACACACACATTTTTTGTTGAGAAATAAAACATAAAAATGAACAACTTAGTGGATACTAGCTAATAAAATTCATAAGCACAAAATATAAAATATCACCAGTCAATGTCAAGGCCACCAGGCATATTGCTAATGTACCAACAATTTCATAAGAAAAAAAGGGATCAAAATACTATCCATGGCTCTTAAATTCAGATTCAAGATCAGATAACCCTTTCAACCAATGTTAAGTTGTAAAAAAATAAGTGTAATCCTTCTGCCAGAGGCTATCACTCAAAATTCAACTAAATATCAAGAAATATTCAGTGTCAATATATCAACAATACATTCAAAACAGCAGGACCATTAAAAACATCCAATCCATACCCAAAAGGTTCCTTTCCATTTTTTCCAATGCCAGTTGTCAGTTTTTCCATTGAAAGTGCTAAGTCAACAATTCTCCCCAAAACCTCAGCAGAGCCTTGATGAACCTTGGACTCTGTTGAAGTCAGCAGCCCCCATCCTTTACTTTTTGATGTGGGATGGGACATACTACTACCCATGTGGGTACAGAGGGAGGGACAGGAGAGTGAATGCTTCTCAAGGGCCAACCCACAGCAACCGAACTATGCTCCCCAGTTACAAACTTATTAGTGGCCCAATCTTCATATAAACCAGTTTGGTCTCGTGTAATAGACAGAACCAAACGCCGTTTTAGCTCCATTTCTGACCTGTGCCACAGTTCTGGCCTGTCTCCTATAGCCTACACGGGCTCTAGACCCCCTTGTTCTTACACTTGTTAATGTCCAAGCTTCTGCTTGCTCCATCTTTCAAACTGGTTCTTTCACCACGCTTTCCCGGGGGTGGGAAATCCGCGACCGCTGCTCTGCCAGGAGGGACTGCAGCTTTCACAACAGCTAGGAAGTTTCAGCTCAGAATACAGTCTCGGATAGCAGAGTGCCCCACACCTTCCAAACGCTTCATCAGAGATATTAGGCAACCCAACTGTCTGGGTTACATCAAGTTTCCCAGCCTCCTAGCAGCAAACTGCATTGAAACAGATCGTAAAGAAACAGACACACTGGCCAGGACATTGCGTCGATTCTGATCCTGGCCCCTTACACACGACAAAGCCTTCCGTGTCTGTTTCAGAAAGACGCTGCGCCTCTCACAGCGCATCCACCCCGCACCGCCACCGCAAAGCGGACTGGCTCCGATTTCACCGGAACGGTTCCATACCGCACACAGCGCTCGCCTCCCCTGGTCGCCTCCGAAGCTTGGGGCCCGACGAGTCTCTCCAGCGCCAGCTCCACGGCTCTTCGCCGGGGCGGATTGCAAGGAAACGTCTGATTGGCTACTGGGTGCGTCCCGCCTTTGGACGAGAGGCAGCCTGGGTTAATCAGCAGGGTTAGGGACCAGACAAGCCGCGCTCTAAGGGCTTGTCTACGCGCTTGTCTACCTTAGGCTCTGAACCGAGGGGGAGCGATCGAGCCAGCGGGGGGCGATTTATCGTGTCTAGTCTAGACACGATAAATCGACTGCTGAGCGCTCTCCTGTCCACTCTACAGTACTCCACCAGGGTGAGAGGCGCTGCCATCGACTTACCACAGTGAAGACACTGCAGTGGGTAGATCTAAGTACATAGACTTCAGCTACGTTATTCATGAAGCTGAAGTTGCATAACTTAGGGTGTCTTCACCAGGGCCGGCTCTAGGCACCAGAAAAGCAAGCAGGTGCTTGGGACGGCAAATTTGCGCAAGAATCCAGAATGAGAGCTGAGAACCAACAGGGGGCCCTGGGAGCTGTAGTTCCTTGGTTAGCTCCCTGCCTATAAAGCCAGCCCTGGAGCAGGGAAAGAACTACATTTCCCAGCATTCCCTTGGCCGCAATTAACAGGAAAGGGAGGGGGAAGGAGTGTAGAACTGAAACCTGATGCTGCAGCTTGCTGTAAATGGTAGGGATAGGGTTACCATATCTAATAAATAAAAAAAGAGGACCCTCCACGGGCCTGGCCCCGCCCATTTCCCCACCCCTAGCCCCGCCCCAACTCTGCTCCTTCCCCGCCCTAACTCCGCCCCCTCCTCCCTCCCACTCTCAGCCA
>NC_048307.1:50954710-50995106 GCF_013100865.1 Trachemys scripta elegans
ACCAGCCTATCTGTCAGCATTTCATGACTGGCAGATAGGCTGGTTTTGAACTAGACTAGTTAATCTTACTTAGGGTTACCATACATCCGGTTTTTCCCGGACATGTCCGTCTTTTTGGTAATCAAACCCCTGTCCGGGGGGAATTGCCAAAAAGCCGAACATGTCCGGGAAAATACCGGCCGGGCACTTCCCCTCCCGCGGCTGCTCTGCTCCTCCCCTGACTCTTTGGCTCTGTTTAAGAGCTGGGCTGCCCGAGCGCTACTGGCTTCGGGCAGCCCCCATGCCTCTGGACCCTGCGCCGTCGGAGCCCAGGAGGGAAAGTGCCCGGCAGGCGGCTGGGGTCTGGAAGCAAGGGGGCTGCCCAAAGCCGGTAGTGCTTGGGCAGCCCGGCTCTTAAACAGAGCCGAAGAGTCAGGGAGGAGCAGAGCCGCCATTTTCCCGGACATGTTCGGCTTTTTGGCAATTCCCCCCGGACGGGGGTTTGACTGCCGAAAAGCTGGACATGTCCGGGAAAAAGAGGACATATGGTAACCCTAGGTAGGGACAGAGCCAGCTCTAGGTTTTTTGCCACCCCCCACCTCAGCCCTGGGCTCCCCGCGCACCCCTATGTTGCCCCAGCCCTGAACTCTCCCCCGCCCACACCCCCTGCTGCCCCAGCTCTGGCCCTCACCTGCACCCTCCTGCTGCCCCAGCCCTGGGTTCTTCCCCCACCCGCATCTCTTGCCACCCCAGCCCTGCCCCCCCCCCCCCCCCCCTGCACCCCCACTCCCTGCTGCCCCAGCTCTGGCCCCCACCCGCACCTCCTGCCGCCCCAGCCCTGGGCTCTCCCCCAAAGGAATAATTGGGTGGACTAAATGGACATTGCACCTCTCTATCTGAAGCCTAGCAAGACAGGTACGTGGATCCCACTAGAATTTAAAATGAAAAGTAAGGGAGGGGAGGCTCTACTAGACTGGGTAGCTTTAGATACAGTACCAGGCACTTAGGAGGATTTACACTTCTGAGCCATGGAAGCAGAAATTGACTTTTCTTTTCCAGATTCAGCTAACTGTCTGTGCTATTGCAATGCCCTGTAACAAACATTTCCAAGGCAGTTCATGGTCACAGGGAAGCAGTCATCCTGAAAATAGTGGAGGTGGACAGTACCAGTTCCTGTTCAAATGCTAAGCCAGCCCTGAACTGAGCTCCCAAGTAGAGGCAGGATTATCTTGTGGTTAAGGCAGTGGAGTGGGACTCAGGAGATCTGGCATCAGTTCCTGGCTCTGCTGCTGATTTTCTGTTTGATTGGGGCAGGTCACAATCAGGCTGTGGCTCAGTTCCCATCTATAAAATGGAGATGATAATCCTTTCTTGTCCATTGGCTATGTGGATTTTGGACTCTTTGGAGAAGGACTTACTCATACCTGTTTTTACAGCACCTAGCACAATGTGGCTGAAGCCTCTCTAGGCACTACTGCAGTACAAATCAATCAAGGAAGATCTAGGTTGTCCTGGCTCATGTGTTCTCTAACACACACAGTGAGTCTGTCTTTTCTACTCAGTGACATTGTGATGCATGGCTAGAAGGAGTTAAACATCCTGCAAAATAAATAACCCTCAAAAGACATGTGGGGAGATGATGTTTGTGTTTTTGTGTATTTACATATGTGTGAGTAGGGTCAACAATATAATTAACAGTCCCTGAATATGCTGTATTCTGATAATTCAGAGGTCAAAAAAAAAATTCCTATCATTTCAATGAATTGTAAACATGGAATATCTCGGTATTCATCTCTCTTTGAAATGTGCTGTGAATGGTGGAGGAACAAGCAAATGGCTTTATGTTAATTCTAGGGCTGTCAAGTGATTAAAACAATTAATTGCGATTAATCACGCTGTTAATAGAATACCATTTATTTTAAATATTTTGGATGTTTACTAAATTTTCAAATACATTAATTTCAATTACAACACAATACAAAGTGTACAGTGCTCACTATATTTATTTTTGATTACAAATATTTGCACTGTAAAAAAACAAAAAAAATGTACTTTTCAATTCACCTCATACAAGTACTGTAGTGCAATCTCTCTACCATGAAAGTTGAACTTACAAAAGTAGAATTATGTAAAATAAAAACTGCATTCAAAAATAAAACAATATAAAACTTTAGAGCCTACAAATCTACTCAGTCCTACTTCTTGATTGGCCAATCACTCAGACAAACAAGGTTGGTTACAATTTGCAGGACATAATGCTGCCTGCTTCTTGTTTACGTCACCTGAAAGTGAGAACAGGCGTTTGCATGGCACTTTGTAGCTGGCGTTGCAAGATATTTACGTGCCAGATGTGCTAAAGATTCATATGTCCCTTCATGCTTCAACCACCGACATGCTTCCATGCTGATGATGGGTTCTGCTTGATAATGATCCAAAGCAGTGTGGACTGACGCATGTTCATTTTCATCATCTGAGTCAGATGCCACCAGCAGAAGGTTGATTTTCTTTTTTGTTGGCTTGGGTTCTGTAGTTCCGCATCAGAGTGTTGCTCTTTTAAGACTTCTAAAAGCATGCTCCACACCTCATCCCTCTCAGATTTTGGACGGCACTTCAGATTCTTAAACTTTGGGTCGAGTGCTGTAGCTATTTTTAGAAATCTCACATTGGTACCTTCTTTGCGTTTTGTCAAATCTGCTGTGAAAGTGTTCTTAAAACAAACAAGTGCTGGGTCATCATCTGAGACTGCTATAACATGAAATATATGCAGAATATGGGTAAAACAGAGCAGGAGACATACAATTCTCCCCCCAAGGAATACAGTCACAAATTTAATTGACACATTATTTTTTTAACACGCATCATCAGCATGGAAGCATGTCCTCTGGAATTGTGGCCGAAGCATGAAGGGGTGTATGAATGTTTAGCATATCTGGCATGTAAATACCTTGCAATGCCAGCTACAAATGTGCCATGCGAATGCCTGTTCTCACTTTCAGGGGACATTGTAAATAAGAAGCAGGCAGCAGTATCTCCAGTCAATATAAACAAACTTGTTTGTCTTAGCAACTGGCAGAATAAGAAGTAGGACTGAGTGGACTTGTAGGCTCTAAAGTTTTACATTTTGTTTTTGAGTGCAGTTATGTAACCAAAAAAAATATATCTGCATTTGTAAGTTACACTTTCATGATAAAGAGATTGCACTTCAGTACTTGTATGAGGTGAATTGAAAAATACTATTTCTATCACTTTTACAGTGCATATATTTGTAATAAAAAATAATATAAAATGAGCACTGTGCACTTTGTATTCTGTGTTGTAATTGAAATTAATATTGAAAATGTAGAAAAACATCCAAAATATTTAATAAATTTCAATTGGTATTCTATTGTTATAAGTGCGATTAATCGCAATTAATTTTTTTATCATGATAAAAAAATTTTAATTGCGTGAGTTAACTGTGATTAATTGACGGCCTAGTTAATTCATTTAGCTAAGTACCGGTGGTGGACCTCCTTCAAAATAATCCGAATTACCTTTTGTTCCCTGAGGAAATCCCAACTTGTCAAAAGACATGAAATTGTATAAAAGATTCTTGGGTCCTGATTCTGTCATCTCAGATCTGCTCAGGCTTCGTCAGGGGAAGTTTGAGTCGAAAGACTGAGGTCCCAGTTATGCTGGTACACCCCAAATATGTTATTTGGACATTGGACTATTACCTATGAACTAGTTCTGAAAGAACTCTTTTCAACGACGAAGCTCACCATCTTTGCTATGAATCTGCACCTCAATTGAACTGAACTCATGTCTGTATGTATATTGATCTTTTAACCATACTCTTGCTTTTGTTTTTTAATGCATTTAAGAATTGGCTGTAGTGTGTATTTGGGTAAGATCTGAAATATTCAATAACTTGGGAGGTAATGTGTCCGATCCTTTGGGATTGGTAGAACCTTTTCTTTTATATGATGAAATAAGATTTACAGAAATGTATATCATATTTGATGTGGGTACCTGGATGGAGGTCTGAGGCTGGGTCACTTTAAGGCAGGGGTGGCCAACCTGAGCCTGAGAAGGAGCCAGAATTTACCAATGTACATTGCCAAAGAGCCACAGTAATACATCAGCAGCCCCCCATCTGCTCCCCGCACCTCCCGCCCACCGATCAGTGCCTCCTCCTCCCTCCCCACACCTCCTGATCAGCTGTTTCATGGCATGCAGGAGAGACTGAGGTGGAGGAGTGATGGCATGGCAGGCAGAGGGGAGGGGGCAGGAAGGGGTGGAGTGGGGGCAGAGCCACCGTTTGATCAGCGAGCACCCCCCGGCACATTGGGAAGTTGGCACCTGTAGCTCCAGCCCCTGAGTCGATGCCTATACAAGGAGCCGCATAGTAACTTCTGAAGACCGCATGTGGCTCTGGAGCCACAGGTTGGTCACCCCTGCTTTAAGGGAACTGTGTTGTTTGGACTTCTGAGTAACCAGTAAAGTAATAAAGAAGTTGTTTTATGCTGGCTTGGTAAATCTAAGTATTGGAATATCCACCAGCTTTATGGGGATTGTCTGCCCCATTCTTTGCAGTTCACCCTAATTGAGTGACCATAGTTGGCTCCCCACTAGGACCCTGCTCACAGACATCATACATCAGTAGCTCATCATGGGTATGGAGTCTCCTAATTTTGTCAGTTATCGGATTCCTGAAAGGCTCAGAGTTCATTTCCTTGATGATACAGGCAGGCAGTATGGGTTTACGGATATCAAATCCTTGTGTTGAATCCAGGGGAAATTCCCAGGCCAATTTTGATTTAGTCTGTGGCAAAAACAATATGAGGGTGAAAGCCTCGGATTTGGGAGATATGGGTTCAATTTCCTAAGCCCCTACAGATGTCTTATAATAGAACCTCGGGCAAGCTACTTAAGTCTCTCTCTGCCTGTTTCCGGTCTGTACAATGGGGATAACAGCACTTTCCTACCACCCAGCAGCATTAGGAGGACAACTACATTAAAGATCATGATACTACAGTAATGGGGGCTATAGACCTAACAGCCAGACTGAGGCACTTGCAGGTTCATCCCCAGTCAGTTTAGAAAAGAAGACTCTGGGGACTCAAAAGTCTGCTGCAAATCTCTGTTGTTTCCTTAATAATCTTTCACCAGCCAGCTGGGGGCACAGATTAGTGTTCACATCGCACTCCTCATCAGTATCCAGCCAAGGCCAGGAAAGCTAATGATCCAACCAGCGGACCACATTCAGTGATGTGTCCTGGTCACGTGCCACCTGAGGCATGTTGTGTATACGCTAAGACCAGTCACTTGTGATGTTGACAGCATAGAATATGGACTTAAATGATTAATAATACTGTACTTGCCAGTAATCTTGAACCTACCTGAGGCCCAAGTTTCTAAAAATGTCAGGCAGAATCCTGAGAATGTTGTGGAGTAACCCTAACAAGCCAGGAGCTAATTAAGTGGGTAGGAAGATAAACCAGCCACACTACTATGATGTGATAAGCAGCAGTATGGCTATTTGTTTTTTTCTTATTATGTGCTCAGTAATTGAGGGTCTATGTAATAAGCAGATTGTTATATCTGATTCAAATTTTAATGATGTATTAGCAGGTAAAAAGATGTAATAAATATGATCCAGCTAGTAAGTGACCTACAATTGTGCCCTTTCACATTTGAAGAAGTTTCATTGTCAAAGCAACCTTAAACTATCATGTGTTACAAGTTGCTTGGATAATACTATTTTCAATAGGAATGTGATCAAGGTCAGATACCCAATTGATAAAAGGTATTAAAATATATTTGTTTTATAGTTCTGTTACACTTTGCACATTAATACTGAGTTAAATTAATTTTTAAAACTTTATAAGCATAATTAATCATCTTTATTTTGCTTTCTGTAATTTCTTATAGTCTGAAATCCCCCCAGCCCAGGGATGAAAAAAGGCTAAAAAATGTAGTTGGGATTTTTAAAAGTGCTCAACAACTCCCACTGACTACAGTGGAAGCAGGAATGCCAACACTGAGTGCTTGAAAATCATACCCTTTATGAACCAGGTTAACACAAGTCCCAAAGACAATTCTGTGAATTGGTATGGTGTCCCTATAACAAATCTGAAGCATCTTGTATATCTGGGATATGTCCTTTAGAGTGCCAAAGTGTTCAAATACAGAGTACACATCTAGTCTAGTTCAAGTGACTGGTCAAATTTGACCCCACATATAGGTTTTGTGAAAACAAGCTTTAACAATACCTTAAAATTTTACTCACATACCAGATTCTCTCCCTGAAGATAAGTATGTTTTTGCTTTTGAAATCTCAAAGGAAAACTTAAATAATAAAAAACATTCCCTGCAATGATTACAACCTCTATGATGCAGCATTGAGTTTGTGAGAACAAGAAAGTGAAGTTGATTAGAAACAAAAGCGAAAAGGACTCATAAGGAGAAATGCAAACACCCCCTCCAAATTAAGAGCATGAATTTTCTGAAGTAAACCAGATTTTAAGAATTCTTTCTTTAGGTACTCTAAGATGTCATTTCTAATGTTAGGGGCATTTATTTTAAAATGTAGTTTTTAATCTGAGTTCCCTCCCTTTAATTTAGGAGAAGGGAAGATGAATCTCAGAGGTATTTGCCATAAGAGAGGGAGGGAAGCAGTCCTTTGCTTATTTTTTACTACTTCTGATCTGTTCAGTTCACTGCAGACAGAGTACTCCATACACGAAAGTTGCAGTTTGCACTGCCAGTGATTTAATGTATAACAGTTCCCAAATTTTAAGAGAAATATCCTTGCCTCCTTTTTATAAGGAATTATGCTGGCATTTTAAACACATTCTATGTGATTTGTTTTAAAACAGATGGTTGCATACAAGTAGTGTGATACAATTTTCTTTATTAAAAATAATTTACAACATCAGTAACATTTTATGCACAATTGTCAGCAAATGAACTTTGTCTCAAGATAATATTTCTATACAATACTTAACATTATTGAACTTAAAACTGTTATACTGTTTTGTTGGCTTTAAACAGCAGACACTGATTTGCAGTTGCTTAAATGTGATTAATATACATTTTGTTTCATGTCCCTATATGTATGTGTAAAATGTATAAACATCAACACTATCCCAAAGTTTGGGGGGAAAACATTTAGAAAAATCAGAATAAGGTTATTTTCCAAATCAAACTGAAGAGAAAATTCTAAGTTAAATATGTCTAACACTTGAAGAGTCACTTTGTTATTTTTTCCCTCCTATGCTTTAAAATACAGGAAAGAGAGCTTATTGAACATTGTATTGTCTATGGTCAAAGCAGTCCTCTAATCGGACTGTATCCTGCCACTGCTGTGAGATGGATGTCATTTAATCGGGCTATCGCATGCCAAACTACTAGATCCTAGCACTATGTCAAAATTAATTTGTTTCCCCTGCTGCTGTGTTGAGAGAGTGTTATGTAACGCCTGTGATCACATGCACGTGATGCGGGGACAGGGGAAGACAGCCAAGCAAGTTCCTTCATTTCTAGAGCAGTTTGCTAATTTGTGACAAGCAAAACAGATAGGTGCATTTATGGTGCCATTTCTCTCAGCATTCACCATGCTTCAAACTTGTGGGCACTGAGGCCCTGATCCAAAGTCAACTGAAGTCTATGAAAAGATTCCCATTGACTTCAATAGGCTTTGAATCAGCCCTAGTGAAATAGCAATGGCAGGACCTAAACTATGGAAACAAAGCTTACTTTGAGGCATTCATAATATTCTTTCACTGATTTTAAAGCAGAAGAGCAGCAGAATTAAAGCAGTCACTACAGGACTGACATCGGAATGCCTCAACAGAATTTACTTGTTTTAATGTTGGAAAAACTGTAGGTTGATAAATGTCTCGTTAAATTGCATTTTCTGTCACAATATTGATTTACTTCTGGTGTGTCTTATATCACTTTTCTTGAGTATTTTACTGCTGCAGCAACAAGTGTTTTATTGCAAGACTGCAGACGTTGGGAGGTTGTGTGCTGAACTCAAGCAATGGTAGTTGGACAAGAGAGATGTTTAAACTAAACTCTTTTATGCCAAACAACAGGATTTCCACTTGCTCCCCAATAATGAACACACATTCTCCTTCACTTGAACCCAGAGAAAATATACCACTCAGTTGAAAAACAGAGAGAGATTAAGATAGGCCAGTTTTATACAATAAACAAGATTTGCTCCTCAATCACAACTGTCATTACAAACGTCCAAGATAGAAATGGATCTTTGAATACTTAATTCACACAGCAGTCATACAGCTGAGTAGCTTTTGTCTTAAATGTATTAAATTAATTTACTAAGCAGTGGCAATTGTCAATGGTTTTTCTCTCTGCTAAAAGAAAGCACAGCTCAGCTGGTAAAATGTAGTAAAAGATTACACAGGATTTTGGAATTTGTATAGAAAAACTTTCCTTCTTCAAAAAGCATATTACACACAAAGGTATTTAAATGCCACTAGGGTTGTGACATAAAATGAAATAGCCAAGGAATTCAAAGTTCAGTTTGAGAGCTTGTTATTTCATGTCATGAAAATTAACACCACCTGAAAGTGCTAAAGGTTTGCCAGTTTTAACCATGACTTTTCAGGACTTTGTCAAAACTGTAACATAGTTTAAACAGGATTTTTTTAAAATTACATTTTCATGTAAAAACTTGAAAGGTATTTTTATGCCCTATATTTTTTGACTGAAAGACCACTACAGTCTATTGCCTGAGTATAAGTTAGTAATTTATATTAAAATGCAACCCCCTATCTATGCAATAAAGCTGAAATTGTTCTCTTAAGAGTTTTGATATACATGTTATTTGCAGTAGAAATCCTGAAGCATAATTATGGAAATAATTTACTGGGCATGTGCAGTGGACTAGCGAATATTTAATGATAATAAATGTTATTTCTCTCCCAAAAGGAACTATAAACCATAATAGATAATCGCAAGCCAATTTTTAAAATATAATTTGAAAAGAGCTTCAAGAGGGAAAAAAAGCTGAAATTCTGATTTATACAAGTGATTTAAAAATCGTTATAATTTAAAAGGTGTAAAATGTTTTTTTAAACTAATGAAACCAAATAAGTTCCTGTGCTGAGACAGTATATTTCTAATTGTAAACTCATGGAAAATAGGCTTTTATCATGGAAGTGCGGACACAACCAAAACTACAGCAGCTCAAACGGCAATGCCAAAACAGCTAGCTTTGGTTAGAAAACTGGGATCTTAAGCAGAGTTCTGGTGTCATGGGAAGAGAAGAGTATTCAGAGCACACATTAGAAGTTTTAAAAGACGATGTGGTTATCTCAGCCATGTAATGCTTTACAATGTAATTTAAGAGGAACAAAACATAGTAATTGTAGGCCACACTTAAAAGCAAAGAAGAAAATCTAAAAGCCTAGTACATTTTTTAAAAGTAGGTTTTCACAACTCAGCTTGTCAGTACTTTGGTTAGCGACACTGCAAACAGTACACATTAACTCCCAGTGTCACACAAGGGGGACAACCATGCTGCTCCAGTTACAGCAAAGATGGGCAAGCTGCTCACTTGAGGGACATAGGAACTTGCCCAAAGTTTCAGAACTGCATCTTACTTCCATGAAATAGAATTTATTGCAGCCATCCTCATTTTTAAATACAGAGGTTTGGCCCATGGAGACTTCATATCCCCCGTGTACAATATTTCATCTTACTCTGAGTGATGTTTGATCTGGATCAGATAGAGCACACCATCTCCACAGTGAAGGTAAAGAGAGCCACGGCCTATGTTACAGAACTCTTTGGGCTTTGTGTGGACCTTCTCTGGTCAACCCACAATTTAAAGGATAATGAATTCAAACCTTCGGGTCTGTATTCTTAGCTACTACAATGGAAGAATCCATCTCTCTTGCCTCTAACATTCCATACCATCTGCTACCCTTAAACCAACAAATAGCAGTACACAGATTTACAGGTGCAAAACTAAGTGAAAACAACTGCAGGAAGAGTCTTCTTACAGAATAATCTTCAGCACAATTCAGTTTCGGATTTCACATCCTTTATTTACAAAATGGTGTGATAAAATATCCCCCCCATACTTACAGCTTTCTGCCACAAAACACGTATGTCGATTTTAGCAATGTTAATAGCACCATTCGAATATTATTTAAAATCAGGAAGGATCTTGTTGCGGTCACTACAATGATTCACAATCTTCTACATCCATGGACGAAATAACTTTGAGCGGACTGGGACTGTTTGCAGTTCCATAGTATGGATTCCCGGGTTCACACAAGGCATTTTCAGAATTACCAGTTATGCAAGGTATCCATATAGTCAGTAGCTACTATAAGAATCTTCGAGCCACATAGTTTAGAATTCCACCATGTTTATATATTGTTGTTTCCACATCATTTTCAAATGAGGCAATCACACTGAACACTTTGCCAGTGTTAGTCTTCAAAATAAAAAACAAGAACAATTAGTGTTAATTACTTTTAAAAACTTGTCTCCAATTTTTGAACTCATACTCTACCCACAAACCATAAATGAGACAGACAAAAACTCAATCTGCATATGCCAACCATTCCAGATATTCGCATTGCTAAAGCCAGGATTAAGTTTTATATTAGTGCACAATTTTAGATAATTTTGGGAAGCATATTGTGCTGCATTCTCTGCTGGAAGTAGGAGTGATTTTCCTGTGGCTGTGCAAAGTGTGTCATTGTTGGCATTGAACACGATGTCTAGGTGGAAAGGAATCATGCAGACTGTTGCTTTAATCCAGGTTATGTGAGTGGGATTTGATTAAACTTTAATTGGCTTTTAACAAAGTTTCTGTGTTGGGGGAAAATAGAAGTGATTAGGGGCTGCACATGCAGACAAGTAACGGAACAAGAAGGCAACTATAATTATATGTACTTTCAAGATATTCTGGCAAAGTATGTTCACTAGCAGTTTAAGCAGAAGGCAAGACTATGTTTGCTTTTTCAAGTAAATCAGCATATTACTTCTTAATTCCAATTGTCTGCACCTTGAAATAGAGATGTTATATTTTAGAAATACCTTAATATCCAATGTGATTCCTGGAAACAGCTCTTGAGGAAATGATACAGAAAATTGTTCTTTGCCAGTGAGGCCCAAAACATTTGCATTTTCCCCTGGAAGGAACTGAAGTGGAGCTATGCCAATTCCAATCAAATGACTTTTATGAATCTTCTCATAGCTTTCAGCTATAACTGCCTTAACACCCTATAAAATGTAAATAAAATAATTGGTTTCCAATTTCAGTCCAGCAGTCTGCATAATAATGAAGTTTAATGAAAACAACCATTAAAATAAACACCAAATATTCTTCTGATCAACCCAGAGACAGCGACTTCCAGACTCCTGTATCGTAAGCTGGTGGAAGTCTGGTTTATTGGACATGCCTATGAAGGAAGGCTGAAAGAACTGGGTTTGTTTAGTTTGGAAAAGAGAAGACTGAGAGGGGACATGATAGCAGTTTTCAGGTATCTAAAAGGGTGTCATAAGGAGGAGGGAGAGAACTTGTTCACCTTAGCCTCTAAGGATAGAACCAGAAACAATGGGTTTAAACTGCAGCAAGGGAGGTCTAGGTTGGACATTAGGAAAAAGTTCCTAACTGTCAGGGTGGTTAAACACTGGAACAAATTGCCTAGGGAGGTTGTGGAATCTCCGTCTCTGGAGATATTTAAGAGTAGGTTAGATAAATGTCTATCAGGGATGGTCTAGACAGTATTTGGTCCTGCCATGCGGGCAGGGGACTGGACTCGATGACCTCTCGAGGTCCCTTCCAGTCCTATAATCTATGAATCTATGCCTTGTTATTGGCTCTGCAGTGTTAGCAAGGGTAAAATGCAGTAACAACTTATTTTTGGCACTAAAACAAGCAAATGGCAGTGAATAAACCCAGGAAGCAGACCAGTGCAATAACGTGGTGTCATTTTTAGTTATTTTTCAGAACATTACTGAAACTGAAATCTATTAGTGGTGCAGGACCGAATACCGTCCACCAAGAGCTTCAGAGTCCATTGTTATTTTGTAGGAATTAGGGGGATCTTTTGACAGTTGAAGACAAAAGGAAACATTTCTCTGAGAGTTTAAAAAACTGTTTATCTGAAGCTGCTGAGGTGCATGGAATTCTAGATGCATTCCCAGAGAGATGGAGAACATAGATGGGCAGGGAGCAAGTGACACGGAAAGAGGTATATGATAAATGCAGTTTATCAGAATAGTCTGCAATGTATCCCATGGCTGTCACCACCACATGCACAAACTAAACAGAGACAACCATCAAAAATGCAGAGCATTGGTAATGAGAGCATTAGTTTGTCTGGATGTTTTCCTTTCTTGAGGAAGAGTTGCACTTTTACAATATCAGCTGAAAATTGGTGGTGATCTAGCTCACTAGTGAAATTCAACTCCAAACAATGGTGCGCAGCCTTTCCACTCACAAGACTGCAAAATGTGGATTGAATTTAAAAATGAAAATCAAACATTTAAAAAACATGAACATAATTTTTAAATAAAGCTTCCAGGGGGAAAAAAAGGGCAGCAAATTCCAATTTTTGCTTGAAAAACATTAACAGAGACTAAAATGGGAGAGCGATGATTCTGGGGAATTGACGGGAGAGAATGAAACTTTTAAAAGTTTAAACTAAATTTAAGAAACTACATAAAAGGTAAATTAATAGGCTAGCCAACCTCAATGTACTTTTTATCCTAGTTACTTATACTGCTGCCAAAGCAAGCACACAAAAATAACTGCCTGGTTCTTACCTTACCTACTACAAAACCTGATCTTCATTCCCACTAACCCCTATGAGAGCTGGGGGTGGGGGGGGGGGGAGGAGGAGGAGGATATACAGAGCACCTCCACAGGACAGGGGGACCTAGACCAATAGTATATGTATGTGTGTCATTTATCTAGCTAAGTCTGGAATCTCTTATGTTGGAGCCCCATTTTGTGGGTCAAACCTGATAAATTATACATTTCTGAAATTTAATAAGCTGGTCCTGTAACCACCTGTTCCCTTCTATGCAGATCCTACCAAGGAAAAATTACAGATTATACATTTTCAAGCAAACAATATTTTGCAAATATTTAAATTTAAACTGAAGACAGCTTCTAACATGAATTGATGCTTAAAGACATCTTCTTAGAACAATACATTTGAAACTAACTTCATGAGAATATAACAGTACCAGTAAAAAAGGCCCCTTTGCAGTCCAGTCTCTTGAGCTACCCAGTCCATACTTCTTCCCTGCTAAAATAATCAAAGGAATGCCTTCTTTCTGGTACAACTCTGCTGCTTCAAACACATCTAGCTGCAGGAAAAAAGAAAGTGAAATCATTAGACAAGCTCTAATCCATAGCTCTTAATTGAGTCATTTGAACAAATACATGCTCACCGTTTGTCCTGATGGGAAATGAACTGTTTTTGGAGCTGGTTTTCCTATGAATTTATTAAAAAGCTTGATATTTGCAAAGGTACCTCTGGTCATCACAGCATCATTACCTCTTCGAGCTCCGTAAGAGTTGAATTCACGAGGTGTGAGGCTACAAATATCAGAAGACAGTATTTAATATTCAACAGAAAGTCTACTTGTATTGTTTTGGAGGGTTTTTAACCTCAGGTGGTATAGAGCACTAGCTAATGAACATTACAACCGTAACTGAACTGAGTTTTAAGTGGCTTTTTGGTGACAATCTAGAGGACTAATTTTCTAACAAATGTGGGTTAAGCAGTCTATAGAAGAAATCAACATGAGCAGTATCTGCAAGTTCTAGTCTCACGAGTTGGCAGTGAAGGTGAATTCATTTTTACTTCTACGGAGTACCCTTCATTTAGGCTGAGGGAGATAGTCATGGGCAAATAGTGGGCACTGGAAGCCATTATTTTGAGATATTTGGCTGATAAACTGGGGTTTGTTGAGTATCAGAGGGGCAGCCGTGTTAGTCTGAATCTGTAAAAAGCATCAGAGGGTCCTGTGGCACCTTTGAGACTAACAGAAGTATTGGGAGCATAAGCTTTCGTGGGTAAGAACCTCACTTCTTCAGATGCAAGACTTCATCTGAAAAAGTGAGGTTCTTACCCACGAAAGCTTATGCTCCCAATACTTCTGTTAGTCTCAAAGGAGCCACAGGACCCTCTGGGGTTTGTTGGTGCAGTACAGTACAATTAGTTCGTGTATACCAAATGGAAGGTCTGATTCTGTGAGGAGCTCTGCACCTCCTGTGAAAAGCTGGGTACCCTCAGACTTCACTGGGAGTTAAGGGTGTTCAACATCTCACTGTATTGGGTCCAGAACTGTTCATTTATTTGAGAGATGAATCAACATCAAACCTTCAGCCAAATTCACATTCTTACAGGGGCAATTCAGTCTTTAAACGAGGCATGTTACGAACAAGCTGGTCTCTGATGTGTTCCGTGCGTCTATTTGCCAGTCTGCTTTCTTGGCCAAGGATATAATTTTGCAACAGCAGCGGAGTAAGCAATTATCCCTATACTGTGTTCAGTACCCATCAAGTGAAGTGAAAGCAACATAATTTCTTATGTAAAATCAATGGACAGAGACTAGAACATTAGCACAAGACTAGTGCTATCTGCTTTGTAAATTAATAATTCATCTATGTTTTGAGATGGATTTGGCAGCAGACCATTATCCTTTTACAATGGTCTATCTCATCAATGTGATATTTTAAAATAGATTTCAGCTGTTCAGAAGGCAAAAGAAATTTCAAATACATTTCTGGGGATGGCCTACAATCACAGGAATGACAGTTTACACTTTAACCAGGACATACACAATTAATTTCTCTAATGCATAATGGCATTTACAGAACAAAGCAATTTTTGATGATCAGTTGTTTATATGGTAAATTAAGTTCCCCACTGAGACAAAAAATAAAGCAGATTCATTTGCTTGATAAAATATACGTAAGGCCCTTCGTTTTCAGTTTTTATTTTATTTTTATTTAATTTTTCCTGGGAATTTGTTTATTACCACAACAACAAAAACAGGTAAAAATCAGTGCAAAAATATTATTAATTTTTCTGGGTAAATATAGGGGTTTATTTTGCTGGACAGAAAGACGGGGGGGGGGAGAGATATTCAGTAGAATAACGCTTTGAATTCCATTCATCAATGTGGTTTGCTGCAGGACTAAAACAGAACTCAAAACACGTCACCTCTGAGTTTAAGAAAATAATACATATCTTATCCCCAAATAAAACTTTTCATTTGAATAAACAGTTTACTGTTGTAGGGTTAGAACTATTACCTATATTTACATTTAATAATTGGGCCACACCATTTGCAGCGCACGCACTTGACTTCATCCTTTTCTCCTTTTGAATATTTCCTTGTGTTCTGAAACATATTCTGATAGATTTTTATTTTCTTTCCATTTTAGTGTGTCAAATCTTTAAACCGTTATCTGCTAACAGCTTGAAATGTGTACGTGGTGGGTGTGAGATTCATCAGTACATTCAGATGCGCACACACTTCAGAGCTTGTGGTGTGTGCCTGTTTTATTGTGTATATCTTCTAGACTAATACATAGCCTTACTTCAACAGGCAGCTTTGCATATATATACAAACTAATGTATTACCGTAATACATATATCTCATGCAATGTATTGTATTTTCCTAATAAAACAAGGTTTTTAAAATATATTTGAAGATACAAAAGTAGGATGAAAATCAGAAAAAACTGAATAATACTTTTTGTAAAACCCAGGAGATTTTGAGTAAAAAAACTGGTTTAAACTGAAAATGAAGGGGCTTAAATATACGTTACGATCCATACCCTTTGTTTGTCAGATACTTAGCAGCAGCGCTATTCCTTGCAATGCTTCCAGCAGGTGATATGTGATCTGTAGTAACAGAATCTCCCAAATATAGCAAGACATGGGCATTTTCAATTGGTTGTAGTGAAACTGGCTCTTTGGCCTATTGGGGGGGAAAAAAAGAAAAAAGAAAATACATACATTTCCCCCAGGATTCCTAGCACAAATCATATTTAAACTGGCTTGTTCATGACAAAAATGGAGCATCCATCCACAAGCGCATTCATTCCAATGGAGTGAACACCAGCTAGAGACAGTTAGATATGGTTAACGCTACACAACTTGATCAGATACAACCAAAGCTTATTGAAACACAACTTTCCCCTTGGTTTAGGATTCAACACTTCCCAAATTATTATTTTAGATGGAACCACTGTACTTACAAGCTTATCAAAAAAAGAAGGACATCGGATATATGTGGACTTCAAATCCCACGGAAACAAAACTGACTCTGGTGCTTCCAGAAAATTCCATCGCTTATTGCCTTTCTACAAAAGGAAAGTACATTAGCCAATTAGACTATCAAGGAAACTGATTTACAATTATCTTATACAATCTTAAAGCAAAAACTTTGATAACCGTTTTTTTCCTGAGGTTGTACTATATTGTGGGAGATACCATCGTAATGTAACGTATATACTCGATCATAAGCCGGTTCGTTTATAAGCCGACCCCCCCAACAGGGATAAGTAAAAATGGAAAATTTTTATAACCCGTTCATAAGCCGACCCTATAATTCAGCAAACTTTGGCTCCCGGACCATCAGGATAAGTTGCTGGTGGGCCGAAATGGTTTGTTTACCTCGAGCATCAGCAGGCACAGAGGTAAACCTAAGTAAACAAAGTGTCCCGGTGCGCCAGCTGCTTACCCTGACGGGCCGGGACAGCAACTGGTGGGGGGGGGGGGGGGGGGGGGGGGGGAGAAGCTGGGGGTCAGGAAAGTAACCCGTGACCACCCCCCATGTGACCCCCACCCCAACCCGGGACCCCCACACTCTCCCCATCCCATCCATTCCCACCTTATCTGGGGAGGATGTCTCTGGCCTGCCTGGAGCTGCTCCGGCGGGCCAGACTGCGTGGTGTGGCTGCAGCATGTTCCAGTGGGCTGGGACGGGCTGCTTCAGAGGCTGGGGGGAGAGCAGCGTGGCCAGAAGCGGAGAGACTCTGGACCCGCCTCCTCCCTTCTGGCTCTGCTGGCTCTCCTTGCTCCCTCTGTTGGGGGGAGGGGCTGTGTCCCACCTCTCCCTCTCTGTACCCATTCATAAGCTGACCCCCTTCTCTGGTGCTTTCCTTTTTTACTAAAAAAATTCGGCTTATGAACAAGTATATACGGTACGCTGTTTAAGAACCCCAGTATAATAGAATACAGGTGGCCATATCTTCGTCACTCAATCTTAGTTATGGTATCAGAACCCTCCATACCGGCTGCTGTTTCAACCAGAAGATACAGTAAAGCTATCCAGAAAAGCACTGTTTTCTAAACTATTTAAAATGACAAACCTATCTTACCTCCATTTTTTCCTTCAGTTCTTTAAACATGGATGATATCACATACTCCTCCTCAACTTGCTGAAGTTCTTCTCGAGTGGGCCAAACATCATGCAGGTAGATATTTTTGCCATTAGGATCAATGCCTATGTAAAAGATTTTTTTGTAAGCAAAAACAAACAAACAAAAAACCCCATACCTGTTGAGACTTTATTCAAAGATGCTACAGCTGATTAAAAAAAAAGTTTCAGCTAAGTGATTTTTTATTTCTTAGCTGCTAGGAATGAAAAGCATGGTTATTCTTTGTCTAGTACTATAATAATGTAATGCTCTCTGCATGCTAAAATGCCAGTTAAATGAAACAAACGTTGTGAAAAACTGGGGAAATATCTAATTTCCCCCTTCTATCATGAGACAAAATATCTGAGTATAAATAAAAGAAGAGATGAAGTGGTCTAAGGCTGATAGTCCTGTTTCAAAACAGAAAATGCAGAAGTTGCTGCCATTTAAAAGGCAGACATTTTAAGCCAAAACACCCAAAGAAAACCTGGTACTATTCTGAAATATTAGATATAAAGAAATAGTTACCTAAAGGCTCAGTCTGGAAATCTATATTAACAGTGCCTGCTATAGCATAAGCAACTACTAAAGGTGGAGAAGCAAGGTAGTTGGCACGGACACAATCGCAGAGACGGCCTTCAAAGTTTTTGTTTCCAGACAAAACTCCACAAGCAACTAAATCACCCTGAAAGATAGAAACAAATACATTTCTCAGCACTCCCCACAAACTTATAGGTGCATTAATGACAGTTTGCTTAGATTTCTGTTGTCTTAAAAAAAAGTTAAAGGCACCCTAAGTACTTATGGAAGCCCCTAAAGGGAAAGGTCATTTGCTCTCTACCACTATTATTTCCCACTCTGTCTCCCCAGTCACAGAACTCACTCTTTGTCCTCTCAAGTCAGTCGGACTAGTTCTCCCCTTCTTTTTTCTCCCACTTCTTGTCATCACTTTTTCCCAGGCTGATGCCTCTATTACTCCCTCATTGCTAACGGCAGCCTTAAGGACTCAGCAGCTTATAGCACTGACATGGCTAAAGGCAGCTTACCATTTAGCTGTCTAAAAGTTGCTCATGACTTTTTTTTAATATTCCAAAACACATTTGTGCTTCACAGAGTTACTAGATATACAATAAAGTGGCTCATTTCTGTATCACACCCCATTAACCTTGTTTTGCCAATGACAAGAAAATAGCAGAAACTCAGGTTAGCGTATGTATATATCAAACACAATATGACTAACTCTTGCAAGAATACACAAACTTCATCTTACAGCTGAGATTTGTGTAGTACAAAGTTGTATTCACTACGACTTTCTTATTATTTCAGACACCAAATTAGTTACTTTATATACTCCATTTGGCATGCAAAGATGCATCTCCAAATGCACTGCAAAATTCCAGCCAAGGACAAAGTATATTATTTTATACAGATTCTTTTATTTCCTGACCATTTGAGTATAAAAGAATCTGCTACATTGTATATGCCCTGTCATAATCTTTAAGCTGTACCTGTTTTATCGCATTCCGAATGGCTTCTGGCAAAGGAGCAGTGTTTCCAACACATGTTGAACATCCATATCCAACAACTTCAAACCTGCATTGAAAAATTGGAGTAAGTAGCACATTCAATTATTTAAAACGAGGGTTAGTGAAACATTTGAAGCTGAGGGAATTTTTTTTTTTTTTTGACTAACTGGGCATTTTATAGTGAGTACACTGAAAAGAGCTAATAATCCCATTACTTTTCATTTGTCTTGGTGAATTACAAAAAGTCAGGTCTCCAGAGTATCTCCTGATGTATTGTTATTATTTAGTGAAATGTAAGCAAGGACAGTAAAGCTCATGCATAAAACAAAGCTAATACACAGTGTGATTTGAGTCTGATTATTATTGCTACTGAGCAGTCAAAAGTAGAGTAGGGGGTCTCAGACAAGCAAGCCAGGAGATGGTTCTTGTCCTGAAAAAATTACAATCCAAGCCTTCGGTCCTGTGGAGCTCTGTTAAAGAAAACAGGGTTCTGCTCAGGCACAGGAGATCACCGGCACCTTGTAAATTGTATGTGCAGGGGCCAAGGCCTTGATCCAACATACACTTATGTGTATGATTAATTTTAAGCATGCAAGTAGTCCCAAAGTCAATGGGACTATTCACATGCTTAAAGTTAGGCACCTTGCGGAACTGGGGCCAAATCTAAGGACTATACATAAATCCACTTACACATGCACCACTTTCCCCTCTGTCAGTATGAATAAAGAAGTTAAACTTACCCAAGTTTACTGAGGTATGGTAACACTCCACTTGAACTGAGGTAATGTGTAACCATCCCACTACCCGGAGATAAACTTGTTCTTATATAAGGTTTAACCATCAGTCCAGCTTCGACAGCTTTTCTGGCCAAAAGACCTAAACAAAACAATAGTTAAATAAGACTTGTGCATATTTATTGGAAGAGCAATTGGATTTATAACTACCAAGATGGTGTCAGGTAGGTAAATTACTGTGATGAGGGGAAAATAAGGGAAATCACAATTTACTGTTTCTTAAGGAAACTGTTTAAAAGGGTATATATTTGTAATATTCCTTAGACAAGTAATATAACAAAGTTGTTTGATCAATAATAAGAAGTTATACTTGTTTTCTTATTCAGATCAAGCAGATGCCCATTTTCTTGCCCTTACCTAACAGAAAATCTCTTCTCCATGTTTTAATGGATGGTCTAGTGGTTAGAGCACGGAAGGGTGGTCTGGTCTGGGTTCTATTTCAAGTTCTGTCACTAACTTTTCAATTCCTGCTGTTAAAGCTCAGCTAGCATCTGACTATAGGCTAAACTTCACCCTTTCATTCAGGGATCAAAACCTCGACACTATCAATGGTTATGTCGATATCCATAGCCTTTTGAAAGGAGCCCTAAACAGACTGTTTACTTTATGATCTGACATTACCAAATACAAACGTATCAGAACTACCTCCAGAGGCATCTAATTTTTATAGATGTCTGATAAGGCCACAGAAACTTTGAAATTACACAGCACTGTGTACAATAAAGGCCACTTCTCATTAACACAGTTCTCAATACATATAACAGGAATTCAGGCCTAAAAGTACAATGAACAGTGTAACTTTGAGCTAAAAGGTCTGGACACTGGGAATTCCCTGCACTGAGCATTTGCAGAATTGGGTCAAAACTGACGAAGACCATGTAAACACCAGATTGCAATAGTGAACCAAAGTTAGTTGTCACCAGTCCCAACATACCTGCGGCAAGCATGACAGATGGATTGCAGTTATTTGTACAACTGATTACTGCAGCAATGACAACAGATCCATGAGACAATCTGTACTCATTTCCTTCATACTCAACAGGCACAATGTCATTTTGTTTCTCAGTAGCAATCTGAAACCCTTTAAAGCCAATCTAGATGACAAAATATATAACAAGTCAAGAACAGAGACAATTCAACAACTATAACAAATTCACTTAAACAGATACGTACCTCATCATAGCACGATTATGTGAACTGTCACTTAAGACTCATGTACTCTGTAAAAGTGCTTTTCAGTCATATGAGTGGAATGAAATCTAATAGATTTTCAAAGAAGTCTTCAGAGATGAGTGCAAGGACTCATTTCCCTCAAATGA
This sequence comes from Trachemys scripta elegans, assembly GCF_013100865.1. NCBI lineage: Eukaryota > Metazoa > Chordata > Testudines > Emydidae > Trachemys > Trachemys scripta. The sequence continues at coordinate 50,975,748 of NC_048307.1, forward strand.
ACAGTGATGCACTCATCCATATACCTTTATAACTGCCATTGTTAATAGTACAAAATGTGTGGCAATAAGTACCTATGTATCAAAGGCAGGATCAAATCTCTAGAGTATTTCCCCCCTTCTTTTAGGGGAATTCCCTTATTTAAAGGAATAGGCATTCATTCAGGTATATATAGTTTGCAAAATTAGAAATGCAAGTATCATGTGGCAAGGCTCAAGACTATTTTACTATAAACCATAATAGGTCCATTAAAAACAATTCCTCCAGCATCATGTACAAGATATTTTACTCACTAAACCAGGGGTGGGCAAACTACGGTCCACGGGCTGAATCTGGCCTGCGAGCCATTTTAAGCTGGCACACAAGCTCCTGCCGGGGAGCAGGGTCAGGGGCCGTACTACGTGGCTAGGTCCTGCTCCGTCCGGGGCGCTGAGTCGGGGGCTGGACCATGCGGCTCGGCCCTGCTCTGGCTCATACACGCTTCAATGGCTCCCTCCAATGCTCCAATGGGAGTTGCAGGGGCGGTGCCTGTGGATGGGACAGCGTGCAGAGCTGCCTGGCCACACCTCTGCGTAGGAGCCGGAGAAGGGACATGCCACTGCTTCCGGGAGCCGCTTGAGGTAAGCGTCGCTCGGAGCCTGCACCCCGAGCCTCTCCCTACCCCCTAAGCCCCTACCCCAGCCCTGATCCCCCTCCCACTCTCCAAACCCCTCAGTCCCAGCCCAGAGCACCCTCCTGCACCTCAAACCTCTCATCCCCAGTCCCTCCCCCGAGCCCGCATCCCTAACCAGAGCCCTCACCCTCTCCCACACCCCAACCCCAATTTTGTGAGCATTCATGGCCTACCATACAATTTCTATTCCCCGATATGGCCCTGGGGCCAAAAATTTGCCCACCCCTGCTCTAAACCTAATTAATTACATTTCTTCAGCACTATTTTATAATGGTCTGAAATATAATAAAGATGAGTTAATCAGACAGGAAGCTGTCAAACCAAGTTTGACTGGGAGAGGATTAAAGATAAACCGGGCCTGGGTCTGTAACATTTAATCTCCCAGAAGTCTTCATGGCCCACCCAGACACACCATTCCCAGTCAGTTCAAACAGCTTCCCTGCGATAATCTATTTTTTTCCCCACTATCGAGTCTTTGATTTTTCTCCCACATAAGGCAAGCCCACCACAGCTGATTCCTACACACTGTGGGGGTCTTATCCAAAGCCCACTGAAGCAGTAGACAGAGATTTCAATGGCCTTTGAATCCGACTCTATGCTACTTGCAATTCTACTTCTGACTCAGTGCTGTAACCAGCCCTTCTTGATCCCTGAACTTAACAGTAGATGTTAGGATTGAAAATTCAGCTCCCATTCAAAAGCACTGGAAATCGGAGGCTCAGGGTTGCTAAGACACGTTCTTTTTTTTTTTCTCCTTTTTTTCAAATTTTGGTTAATTTAACAATTGATTAAAATCAACGGTTATATTAAGCTGGAATAAACTGAATTTACCTCCCAAAAACACTGAGAATCATCGTTTCAATTTCAAACAATGAGGCTGATTTGGAAGGATTTTTAACTCATTCATAAGAAATAGCACTGTACAATAATTTTTGCCCCAATTTTGCTTTAAAATAGAAATTCCCAAAAAATCCCACTCATATGCCTAACCAATTTAGCAATTAAAAATGACTTAAATGGACAAACTGTAGAAGTTTGGAACACCTGATTGCTTAACTTTTTCACTTTTCTACTTAGTAGATTCTTAGGTCCATAATATGAATTGAGGCTTTTTGCAATTTTTATTCAAATTTTCTACTGTTTGAGGCCCAGTAACATTCCTATGATGGTTAGCACATAGAGCTATGCCCAAGGGACACTCACTGAGGCAGTGAATATTTGTAAAATAAATGCTTCAGATTACGGACTATGACTTTATAAGCTATTGTGTTCAGTATGAAAGCCAAAAAATAAGTTACAATAAATCTATCTACCAAACCACTAAAAGCAAAGTTGTACAAACCTTCTCATTTAAGCAAGCTTGGAAATCACTCTTCATATTAGTAATAGCCACTCTATCCTGTGGCCTTTTTGGCCCACTGACATATGGCGTTATAGAACTCAGATCTATTTGTATTATCTGGAAAAGAAAAAAAAAAAAACAGTAACACGTGCTAGTAAACATTGCCCAATAGGTAACAGCACATTTAGCCCTAGTTTTTCAAGGCAACTGGGCCTATCTGGTTTAGTAATTTGAATATTCTGTGATGTTTTTCCATTGAAAAGTGAGGCTTCCATTTTTAAGATGGAGTATGACTAACAACTCTTTATTGTGAACAATCTGTGTGCTTTGACGCCAGCTGCCAAAATTTCTCATGAAGTCAGACTTACATGATACCCTGAAAGAGCTGGTTGACTAAAGGAATTCATCAGCCTTTCCTACACTTATTATAGTGCTTAAGGTTGTTGGTTTTTTTGTAAAGTATCTTACTATCCAAAGCTATGAGTTGAGATATTCACGTACAAATGTCAATTAAAAATGGCAACAATTACAATACAATAAAAATAATTTATGAATAATGAATACAAATAGTTGCAAAAGCAAAAGTCATTTTATAAATACCTGGGTATACTCAGGTTCCTCTGAAGAAATCTGATCATTTCGAAATAACTTCACAGCTTTAAGATATGCTTCCATGGACTCAAGCTTGGCCTTGTCAAAACCTATGGAAAATATTTCCAGACATGGGAAAAGGTATGCTTTTTTTCAGTAGCATAACTTACTTATAACTAGGGGTCTCAGAAATAAATATTGTGACAAATTCACACAGAATCTGTGTGCCGCCCCATGGATTCCATGAATCAAGCACTATTGAAGAGTATGACAATTATGACTTTGCACTTTAATAACTGCCCTGAATATCAGTCTTCTTGCCATATAATCTTCCATATACATTCTACCTCTGTTCTATTAGCAGCTTGTTGAGCCGACAAAATCTAAAAGTGAAATACTTCAATCTTTGAAACAAGGACTGACAAGCTACACAAACTGAATAGCTTGCTGAAAGCATATGTACTATTAGTTCATAGTTAGGAGCTCTTTTCATTTTTATCTGATCACCTCACTGCAGCCTAAGATGGAACTCAGAAAAAGAACATTCATTCAGCAGATACCCTTCTCATTATGACCTGGTCTCTGGGGAGCGTCAGCAGAAACGTCTTGATCCTTTGAGCCAAACTAGGCAAAAGGAGTGACTGAATTTCACTTTCATAGGAGGTAAAAAGGGAGAAACCAAAAGATAACTCAAAAACCAACTAAGATGAGACACACCAAAATAATCCTGCAAAAGACCATTCTCGGCAGGCTGAATTTCCCAGCAGCCACCAAACTCTGTCTGAACTTGTTTTTAAATTGTTATAAACCATTTTAAACATGGGTTAAAACAATTTTGATTATATGTATTAAACATGGTTTACTTGGTTGGTCTGAATCACATATAACCGATTCTCTAACACTGTTTCAAACACCGGTTAGATGAAGTAATGGTTTGTGAGGTCCGTAGCGACAAGGCAAATCATGTTTAACCCATCCTGGCAGAAACCACTTTTAAATATATGCTCACAAATCTTTTCCCATAATATAAAAGGAAGATTTCATTAATTGTCAAGAGGAACCACTTTACCATGTTGCCATACCTGGCCTTATAGAATAACTCATGGAGGGGCGGGAAAATGGTCTGTCTTGACAAAAAAGACCTCTGCATGCTCAAGAATAAGTTGACCCTGAACAGTGATGGCAATGATGAGACTGATCAAAGCAGACATAATATAACCAGATTTGGTACAAGCTTCAGGGGCATGCCAGCTATCCATCTGTCAAGATTTATTTTAAAAAATTATTTCCTAGCTTAACTAGAAAAACCGTAATTAATTAAACGTAGTGCCATAAGGAAATTTACATGCTAATAAGCTCCAAGACCCAATGGCCACTTCCACAGAAAAAGGCAGTCGATATTCATTAAAGCAATATAATTTTTATTAAATTTAAAATTCCATTGTGTCCATGAGGCTATTCATGGGAGGGATCTGCAAAGTAGCTCCCCATGACACAAAATGTTACTGCACAGCAGAACTCATTACATTATCTCCATGAAGCAGGTTATAATCCTGAAGAAAAATACTGTCCAAATGTAACGCATGATGCAATTTTAGATAAAAATACTTGCCATGTGAGTTTAAAATGCTAATATGCTGAATCATGTGTTTTTACCTTAATTTCATCCTTACCTGTATGCTTTAAGTGCTTTAGCGTCACATTATCAACAGGGAAAAAGCTCAGAATAGCACCATATTCAGGACACATATTCGCTATTGTGGTTCGGTCAGCTACAGACAGCTGAGAAACGCCAGTTCCAAAAAACTCAACAAATTTTCCAGCCACTCCTGCTTGCCTGAGTTGCTATTAAAAATGAAATACAGAACTATAAAAACATCTGGAATAGAAGATATACTACAAGGAATGTTTGGTGCAACAGTTTGAAATTCGTAACAATTACTAATTTCACAAAATGAAATACAGCACAAAAACTTCTTTATATCTAAATCATGTCCACAAACTTCAAAACTTTAACACTTAGACTGGACTCTGACAGAGGTAAAAACTCTCAAAATGTCTCTCCCCACCCACTCAGTTCTGCAGACTTTCAAGCAGTGAGTGTACCATGCTTTTTAAACTGTTGCTAGGAGGATTCAGGAATTCACAAGGCAACATGTGGCTTTTCATTTGGTAGTCAAGGTGGTAAAGATTCAAAGGAAGGAATTTAAAGCTCTACTCTGAGCCCAGTGAACTAGTGACAGTGCTTTGTACTGTCATGAGGAAAGCCTAGGTAGACACTATTTCCCCCTCTCTTGTTCCCCAAGGTACCCTGGCTGTGAAGGCAGTGAAATTTTAGAGAACATTGGATGGCAATGACAAGAATGGGATAACTGCTTGAGGGAAAAGATATTTGTAGAGGTCAGGATGAGAAGACAAATAAATATCTAAGCAGCACACATGTTGCTGGAACAACTTTTGAAAATAAAACCACCACACTGGAACGAACAGACAGTTAAGCAAAGCGACACTACTGGTTTGTTGGGTGCAGTCACTGAAACCTAAGTGCTGCCTTATCCCTGATGGTCCCCCAATTTCCCTGGAATAACCCCCATTCATTTTGAGGCACTGTACACTGCCTCACTAATCCTTCCAGGATGTCAACACCTGTCCTCCTTAGGCTAGCGTAGCTGCTGGTGAACAGTGTGAAACATTACACTCTCCTCATCTCTTGGAGCCAAGAATGCTGCATTCACAGCTAGGGTATCCTGGGAAACAAGAAACTGGGAACAGAAATCTAACAAGGCTTTTCTGTGTGATGGTGCAATCCACTGTAACTAGTTCATTGGGCTTAGAGAGCAGGGACTCTTACACTTTCTGCTTTATAAGGAAAAAACTCCAAGTGCAGTGAAAAACTGAAAAATAGAAACTGATTAAATCTTGCTAAGGATCTGACCAGAAAGGAAGCGTTCACCATACCGACATGAATCACTCTGATACCATTTACCAGAGGCCACAAAGCCCAGGAGTGGAGATCCAGAGAGACAGGGCCGCATTCTCCTCTCGCTACATTTCTGTTACACTACTGTAACTACTGACTTCAGTAAAAGTTACTCCTGATTTACCCAGGTTGAGAGCAAAAGCAGGGTTTGCAGGAACACTTTGGAGCCAAGAGTCAAACAGGAGGGTTTTTCCACTGCAGAGACTGCGTAAGTGCTCTCACTAGGGAACACTGACATTAGTTACATTTATAAAATGTCTGTAAATACACAGTTATATGTAAGGCTCTAAAGGACCATTGGTAAAAATAAAATAAATATGACTTAAATGAGCAGATGCGCACTTAGGGGTTAATAGAGATCTTGCCGTTTCATATAGCTACAGTTAATGATGCTGGATCAGAGACTGCGAGTGTCTTTTATTTCACTTTCCAAGCACCTCGGGTAGAACTCCCACAATAACAAAGTCTGCTTGATTTAGGATTAAACAAAATTCTAAATTACCTTAGTAATGCTTAGAACAACATCTATGGATGTAGCAAGTGGGCTGGCTAAGCCTGTCAGCTCACACCCAACTACCTCAGGCAAAGTGAGTGCAACTGGCATTCCCAGCATTACTGCTTCTATTTCAATACCGCCAACACCTGGAGGGAGAATATTAAACTGTTTTTATTGTGCTAAGTAATTGACCTAATAAACATTTTGAAGTGCATATTAAAGTCTAATGAAGTTAAAGGCTATAATAATCTGCACAATAACACATCCTTACTTGTATCTGACTCCAACTGAAAGACAATATGTACAATACAAATGTCTTCTACTAAAAAGATTGGACATGAAAGAATCTTGCAAAACTACTGCTCAAATTATCACATTTTAATCCTGCTGGCCTTGTGTACCATATCTACTACTGATTTTATATAACAACTATACTAATATTTATCTGAATTTCATACTACACATTCAAAAAAACAGTATTTATCTGAGCATTGAATTAATTTCCTTGTAATTTTTTTCTTTAAATTAGAAAAAAAGCAATTTATTTCTGGTGAAAGGTGTTGAATAGAAGTTTTCTATTCATCCAGAGAACACATGCAGCATGGACAATAGCCATGGAAGCTTCCCCACACTGCCATGCCAATGTGCGTCTAACTACAGTAACAAGAGCTTTGCAGTATTATGATTTCCTTCAAATCCCTTCTCAGGATTACACAGTTCTTGACTGATTTCCAATGACAACATCAAAACGCTCATCTATGCATTATATAAATGTCTTAAAAACCCAACCGTTTAGGTTGTGAATCACTATTATCCTGGGAATGAAACTGGCCTTACTATATGGAATCTTTCTAGTTTCTTTTAGAAGAACTGCAAACAATTTGTCCATTATTCGTATGTCATGAAACTCTATCTTCAAAATATGTTTCCCCTAAATAAAATTTCAAGTTCTGAAATGCTGTTAGGCTTGAAACAGAGAAATATCCAATATGAAAAAAGTATTAAATAGTAATTATTTTCCATTTAGATAGTAAAAAAAACTTACAAATGCAATTGAAATTATCAAGTCATGTACAGAATACTTACCCCATCCCAAGATCCCCAAACCATTTACCATAGTTGTATGAGAATCTGTGCCAACTACACTGTCGGGATATAGGAAATCTTTAACTTCAAAAACAACTCTTGACAAATATTCCAAGTTCATTTGGTGTGCCATTCCTGTTCCAGGTGGAATTACAGCAACATTCCTAAAAACCTTTGAACCCCACTACATTTTTTTGAGAGAGAATAAAAAAAAGGTTATTGTTATATTTAAATCAACCAGGATGTTTTGCCTTTGTAAAGAAGGTGTACTAAACTCTGTTTAGTGACATAAAGCCACATAACTTTAAAGAACACATAATAAAGAATAAAAAAAAATGATCATCATCGTACTTGCTCTTCACATACAATTGGCTGTTCAAGTAAGTTGGGAAATACGCAATTTCAGCATTTATACATGGTTCTACTCTGAAAAGTGACTATGTAAAAATCTACACATCTGCTTTCTGTGGTTATACAGACACACATCTTCTGATATTCCTGGCTGTGGTTTTCACTCCTCCTGTTAGTACTGCAAAGCCATCACAGCTATGAGAGAATGACTTGGATTCTATTCCTTCCTGTTCATCAACAAAATTATTTACTAAATTCATAATCACTTATACGTACAAACCTAATGAAAGCAATGGGCTCACACAGATGTCACTGAATTGAGACAATTGGAAAACACAAGTGTAACCAAGGGTAATACTTGGCCAGCAGAACCTTCAGTACTGATTGTTTTATGAGATTGGAAAAAATACAGATTGATTCTCACAAACTTGGCTGAGATTGCAAAGCTGACACTTAGAAAAACATCTTTTTATAGGACTGTCAAGCGATTAAAAAAAATTAATCGTGATTAATCGCGCTGTTAAACAATAACAGAATACCATTTAAATATTTTTTGATGTTTTCTACATTTTCAAATATACTGATTTCAATTACAACACAGAATACAAAGTGTACAGTGCTCACTTTATATTATTTATTACTACAAATATTTGCACTCTAAAAATGATAAACTAAAGAAATAGTATTTTTCAATTCACCTCATACAAGTACTGTAGTGCAATCTCTTTATCGTGAAAGTGCAACTTACAAATGTAGAATTGTACATAACTGCACTCAAAAACAAAACAATGTAAAACTTTAGAGCCTACAAATCCCCTTAGTCCTACTTCTTGATCAGCCAATCGTGAAGACAAACAAGTTTGTTTACATTTGCAGGAAATAATGCTACCTGCTTCTTGTTTACAATGTCACCTGTTTACTTGTAAACTCAGATCACAAACATGGAAACCCAATTTTCCGAGTTACTTTTCAGAGTAGAACTGCACTTTAATTGTTAATTTCTTTCTTTCTTAGTTGGTTGGTTATGTGTTAAATTACAGTAAAAGCTGTTTTATCCAGCATGTTAGGGGAATGCGGGGTGCCGGTAAGTGGAAAAATATGTGTTAACTAAGAGGGAGGGAGTTTGGGTGCGGGAGGGGGCTTGGGGCAGCAGGTTGGAGTGCTGGATCCGGGGGGCAGTCACCTTGGGCGGCTCCCCCCAAGCAGCGACTTGTCCTGGCTACTCCTAGGCGGAGGCACAGCAGGTAGTTCTGCCCGCTGCCTCCGCCCGCAGGCGCCGGCCCAGCAGTTCCCATTGGCTGCGGTTCCCAGCCACCAGGAACTGTGGAGCTAGCGCTCGGGGCGGAGCAGAGTGCAGAGCTGCCTGCTGCACCTTCACCTAGGAGTAGCCAGGACAAGTCGCCGCTTGGGGGGGGGCCACCCACGGTGACCATCCCCCCAGATCTGACACGCCCAAACCCCCTCCCGCACCCAAACTCCCTCCCCCAAAGCCTGCGCTCCTTACCCCCTCCTGCGCACCAGCCCCATGCCAACCGACTATAAACCAAAATTTCAATGAAGATCAGAAATGCCGGTTTATAGAGCTTTCCAGTTGGTGAAGTGCCAGATAAAATAGCTTTTACTGTAATTATATGTAATGGTATTACAGAAGAAAAATGCCCATGCCAATCAGCAACATACATAGTTAGGTATCCTGTCTGTTGATTGAGTAGCCGCATAGCATGCTGCCTTATAGTGATCAGAGTTCAGGTCACAAGTTCCTAGGCTAGCAGCAAGCACTACAGAAACACACTGAATCAGAGGAAGGGAGAAATGACTTATATCAGTAAAGCAACCCCACCACAACTGCTAGCTGGTTATCGGAGTGGCAATGACTTGTACCCAAACCCCATTCAGAAGTAGTCCCACTGATTTAAATGGGACCATTGGCTTAAACAGAGATTTGCAGGATCAGGGCTCTGTCTAGGGATAAGGCTGGTGTGAAACTCAGCTGCATTTAGGCTTTAAAATCTCTCATATATGGCACCTCTTTCCAATCCTCTTAAGGCTGATGATTGTTGATTCAATAGACAGTACCAACTTTTAAGTATATGGGCTCTATTGTCTATCTACCAAAAATTCCTATGACACTTTAGATTAAAACACTTTTGGACTGATGAAGCAGTTAACCTGTAGAGACGCAGACAGATAATCTGCAGCAGATAATTCTGAGGTGCCGAGTGCTCTCAACACTCTTTCATTTCAATGGAAATTTAGGATGCTTTGCACCTCAAAGTATCAAGTCCTTAGTGTCTGGTCAGTTTCACTTTTGTTTCCAGTTAGCATCACTTCCGGTTCTCAGGTTTGAACACCATACTATTGATATTTGGGTTACAAACACTTGGGAAAAGTTTAAATCCAAATAAATCCAGTGTTTCAGTTAATATTAGCTTATTTACTATTTCTATTAATATTTTGTACCCTTCCTCCTTTAAAAAACCCACACACACCTTAATTAGGGCTCTACAATGCCTAAGAGTCATTACTTGGGCATTCTTCCAAAAAATTGTATCATGTTATGCACTAGCCAGCTGTACCAAAAATTCTAACTTGAAAACCTGAAATTTTGAAAGTGATATAATAAATCCCCCTCTACCATCATGAACTGCCAAGGCCATTTGAAAGATTGACAAAACATCAAATCAAATGAAAAATATAATAAGAGGGCTGTAGAAAAAAATGGCATACCTTAAAAAACTGAAGCCTCTCTCTATTTCTGCCAAATTCCACCTCTTGGTTTTTTAACACTGTTTCAGGCCTAGAAATTAATTAAAAGTAATTGATAAATAATGGCATGTTTTGAATGATAAACAATGAGATTTGCTTTTTGCTTCTATTTGCTGGACTGCTCATTCATTGCTGCAAATAGCAGAATTCTTTTAAATCCTTTTAGACAAGACTGAGGCAATTTCTTCCAAACAAGGAAGTGAGGAAAGGAGAAGATGCCCTCTGAAAACAGCAGAGAAAAGGACTGGTCTTCTCATCACACACAGCATAAATGAGAGTTTTTAGCTCTAATTTGCCTGAAGCAAGTAACCTCAAAAAACACCCATCAGAAAAAGATACCTTCCCAGCATGTGAGGGACTACAGTAACTGCACTGTCAAATAAGGAAGGTATTTCTTCTAACTGATATTCGTAGGAGTTGCTTACCTCAAGCAATTTGATGTTGAGAAAGAAATAAGGTGTCTGATTTATATTATTGCTGGCAAGAGAATTGCTCATTTTCAACTCTGGTCCTCTAACTGCTGACTAGAAGACCAATAAGATACTGTATAATTTATTTGTAAATGTCTTCCAGGAACAGTATTCATTACTTATATATAGGTGCTCATCACCACAGTGTCTAAACATAAACGCAGATGACTAACTTTCGTATCTGTTTGTAATGAAAAGTGTCATTTTATTAAATGAGTGAAATTCGTTGCTGGATTGTGTTTTTATAGCTACTGCTTCTCTGGGAGCTTTTATGTGAGAGAGAGTAATAAAAGCCCTTCTCTAAATGATATTTTAGGGCTGCATTTTACATCATGACCTTTCCCCCTTTCTCTTCTGCAATAGAGGAAGGTCATATGGTGTATTGTTTTACAAAGGTCTAAGGGATTGTCATCGCTCAAATTGCAGCTTAATGAATGCCACTGCCGGTAGAAAAGGGTGTACTGGGATCAGCAACATCCAGATTGCAGAAAACATGTAACTTTTCTCATCACATTTCTATTTCTGTCTGGAAAAAGCAAGAGAGGATGGAAATTTTTTTTTTTTTAAATAAAATTTGCAACACAATCAAAATACTGTATTGTTGTGGGTCTCCTCTTTGATATAGCATTGAAATTCTAGATATGTCAGCCACAGAAAGACTGATCTAGCCAATCTATCAGAGAAGATAGGTGGCAGTTGAAAGATGAGGGTTATTACATGTAATTGTCATAGATGGAGTGCTGCAAAAGGACCTATAAATAAATGAATCTTGGGAAAAGGCAAGCAGATGAGGCCTTTGTGGGGTGTCACATACAGCCAAGATGTAATGCTGCATTTCAACTCAGTGACAGATGGATTAGAGCAGCGGTCCCCAACCTTTCAGTGTGGGCGGGCGCCAGACAAGCAGCCGCCGAAATGCCACCAAGAAGCGTCACCGCTGAAATGCCGCCGACAAGCAGCGTCATCAAGAGGCGTCGCTGCAGAGGCAGCGGCATTTCGGCGGCGACGCTTCTTGTCGTTGCCGCTTCTCAGTGGCATTTTGGTGGCTGTTTGTCCGGCGGCTGCGCTCCTTGGCGGCGGGGCGCAGTAGGCGGGCGCACATAGATGCCCCGGCGGGCGCCATAGCACCTGCAGGCACCATGTTGGGGACCACTGGATTAAAAGTTATTTGTGGCCTGGGGTATGATATATAGACTGCTTTCTTAGCTAGTATGGGGATGTCCAATTCTTATCAGGAAAGAAAGGAGTTTAAACCTTCTGTAAATCATTTACATTAAATATAAAACAATAGGGACTTTCAGATTTAAACCAAAGTTTCAGCGGTGCCTTATTACATTAACTAATTTATGGAGCACTGTTCGTATGTATCACTGCCCTTACAAGGAAATGAGGCAAGTCTCCAGCTCAGATTCAAAAAGACAATCAACCACCAGATAAATGACCCTCTACAGAATGCTTTACCCAAGTTCTTCTCCTGTTTTAGGTCAGTTCAAACACCTGTGGTGTTAGACATCATCCTAAATGCTCAGGCCTGTTTCTGGGTGGAGTGGACAAAGATGCAGAAAGGCATATTTAGCATAGAGCAGCATCTCTGTCAGCTGTTGCAGGCATTCTGGATGACAACCAAGAGGCCCCTTCAGTGCAGCTTAAGGCGCACTGCCTGCTTTGTGGAGGACAGACAGCTTACTTTTTTGTGTTTTGGAGGCAATATTTAAATTTTACAATTAACTCCAAAAAGCTAGCTGTAATTAGCCAACAGGCTTTCACAAGGCAGGCCAACACTTTCAAAGCTGTACTGTTGCTCTGGGCACAAGCTTGCATCATCTGATAGCATGGTACAATTGTTCTGCTCAACCTTAAATTTAAACCAAAAGCACTGCAAACTAAAAGGAAGTGCTGAACTAGGAGACAGCACACAAAAAGGGCCTGCATTCCAGTCAGTAAAACACAACCATAATTCCTTCCAGCAAAAGAAGGATTTGACAATTAAATGCTAAGCAAAAACTGCATTTCATACTCAGGCACTGGTTGAAGATGAAATGGACAGAGGATAGGGGTATTCTCAATCTGCGCAGAAAATTTTCCTGAGTTACGACTTGATTCTCCAGCATCACATGGCCCTTTGCAGCCAGTCTGGCCCCTGCAAGGTACCTTCCGAGGCTGCACTTTTTGTGGAGAAACCTTTACCAATGGCCTCTGTAAGTCACCACCTCCAGGATTCGGAGCATTCTGTATTGCACTGTATATTAAACAGAAAATGAAACAAGTGCATAAAAACATTTTCCTACTGAAAAAATATCCCCAACAAATGACCAACTGTATCTAAAAGGTCACCATTTTATTACAACCCTGGTGCAAAGTAAAGTGTCATTGGGTAAGTTTAGTTAACCAAAGAATACAGCATGGTGACCACACAAAAATAAATTGTACTGACCTTTAGCTTCTCTAAAAGGAACTGTATTATCTGCCATATAAACTACTTACTCACCTGATCGGTCTGCCAAACACCACATTTATTAACAGGACACAGATTGTCCTTGCACTGTTTACTCAAGATCTGAAGGGAAGGGATGTGAGGAAAGTATTGTCCCAGGGAAGGGTTGGGGATTGTGTTTGGTTTTACTCTATATTGCAGTACTGTCGACATTTATTAGATCCCTGGGGAATTGTCTCTTGCTACAGTTTACTCAAGACAGCAGTTGTGATATTTTATATTTAATTGTGTTTTGGAAATAAGGGCTCAAGCAATAAACACATTTTATTACTACAAATATAAAATTATTATACTTCAGGCTCAAGAAAATAATATAAGTACATACATAAAACACTGTAGGTAAACATTTTTAAAACCATCTACACGTTTACCACACTACACTCTATTTACACTACATTCAACCTTAACGTGAACACACTGAAAAAACCCACTGTGAAAGATGATTGGCTTTTTACCTCTAATGGTTACATTCAATCATTTGTCACATTGATAAATAGAGCTATCAATGTTTCTGCTGCTCTAAAATGAAAAGAACAAATTTCCATTGTCTAGTGGCACAATACCATACCACCTCAAAGGCCATTTTGTGGGAATCTAAGCTCAGTTCACAATCCCTCAGCTAGCGGCAATTGGAAGCTATGCAGATGCAGCACATGCAGCACCTTGGGGAAGGGCCTCATATCACACTTTAGCAGATGCTGACAGACTCCTGTGGACTTTCCAACAGTGAACTAGCGGAACTGGCTATATCAGTACAAAGCAGCATGCTGAGATCTCTTGCCAACATCTGGCCTTTCTGATAATTGCAGACTTAACGAATCACAATTTGGGCTTTTCCCGTCAAACACAAGGAAGGGTTAAAAAAAGAACTGGACTGCCGGAGAAGCAATATCACAAAATAATCTTAATTTCACAGCTATACAGTGGAACCCCGATTATCTGGTCTAATTGGGACCGCAGCCAGATCGGATACACTGGCGAATGGGTAGCTAGGGCTCGGGCTGTCAGCCCTGGGGTAGCTGGGGCTCAGGCTGACAGCAGGAGTCCCAGCCACCCGGGGCTGACAGCCCGAGCCGCAGCCACCGTCAGCCTGGGGCGGCTGGTGATTTGGTTAGTACCGAGAGCTGGATAATAGAGGCTCGGTTAACTTGGTTCTATTGTACTTTCTTGCTTTTCATTCTTCTAAATTACTATTGCCAAAATTGGAGCTGTGTATGTATTTCAAAGGGCCACGCAAATACCCAATATGCACAAGACTGTCTTTCACAGCAGTTCTGAACTTTTTCAATTCACCAGAGACTGAAATCACTATTAACAGTTTAGACCAGTCAGTATGCCCTTTGGGAGGCTACATACTTTGAAAGAAGAAAAGGAGCTGTAATCACATAGGGTATGTCTACACAGCAAAATCTGTGCATGGGCTAGCTTACCCAAGCTAGCTTCACTCCATCTAGCAGAGTAACAAAAAGCAGTGAAGACAGTGCAGTACAGACTTCTGCATGGGTAGCACAAGCCTGGCATGGCTCCATGGTACATACTCTGCTTGCTACCCCTCACAGTGATGTCTTCCCCACTTCGTCATGCATCCGACGAAGTGGGCATTCACCCACGAAAGCTTATGCTCCAATACATCTGTTAGTCTTAAAGGTGCCACAGGACTCTCTGTTGCTTTTTACAGATCCAGACTAACACAGCTACCCCTCTGATACTTCCCCACTATTGTTAGTCATGCTAGCTGGATTCAAGCTAGCTTGACTAGGCTAGCACATGCACAGCTTTTGCTGTGTAGACATACTGTTACATGAGTGAGGCAAAAGGTAAGTGTAATTTAAAGATTTTCTTTTCCACGCTGTCAAAACTTCCAGACACAATCTCATGACATCACTGCCTCTGACCCCTTTTCTAGTCTCTCTGCATGCACCTCCTCAGGTATGAGGTCTTATGCCTCTACCTGCCTGGGCTGGGATTTTGTGACTCTGCCAATCTCAAACCAGCCTTGGGTTACAGCCCGGCGTACCAATGTGATTTTTCAGCAGGTTCAACTGGGCTTGGCACCTGTAAGTCTGCCCTTCAGGAGGTACGACACGCAATCAATACAGGGACCAGACAGCTTTCTGAGGGATCAGACAGTATTTCTTCATACAACGCAGTGTCAACCTGTGAAACTCTTTGCCATAGGATGTTGTGAAGGCCAAAACTGTAACAGGGTTCAAAAATGAACTACGTAAGTTCATGGAGAATAGGGTCATCAATGGCCATTAGCAGGATGGACAGGGATGCAAAATCATGCTCTGAAGCAACCCTAGCCTCTGTTTGCCAGAAGCTGGGAATGGGAAACAGGGGATGGATCACTTGTTCTTCAAAGTAGCCGCGATCCTGATAATAGCTAATCAGCTCTTCAAGTTCATCTGCATGGATTACTATGTGCAAGCCGCAGATCTGTGCTAGGCAGAACTCCTTTCCATCCACACAGGCAAAGCACACCTCCTTCCAGATCCTGGTGCTGTTGGCTTTGTCTGTTCTGTTCATTCCCTCTGAAGCACCTAGCATTGGCCACTGCCAGAAGACAGGATACTGGGCCATATGGACCATTGGTCTGACCCAGTATGGCCGTTCTTATGTTCTTAAAACAAAGTACTGTTTGAACTTAATGAACGTTTGGAAGCTTAAAAAAGGTCCAATGGCTTCAGATGTCCTCCTTAGGGATGTGTCTGTCAGCAGGGCCAGGTCTAACTTTTTTGCCGCCCCAGGCAAAAAAAGAGCGCTGCCCTGCTGTAACACCCCCCACCCCCAGCACCCTGTCGCCCAAACCCCCGGAGCGCCGTGCCGTGCCAACCCCCACCCCCCGAGCGCCTCGCCGCGCAAATCCCCGCCCCCTCAGAGCGCCTCGCCAGGCCGCCCAAACCCCCGCCCCTCCCAGAGCGCCGCCCAAACCCCCCGAGCGCCTCGCCGGGCTGCCCAACCCCCCCCCCCGAGCCATTCAAACCCCTGCCCCCCTCCTCCCGAGTGCCACGCCCCCCAGCACCGGGCCGCGCCGCCAAAGCCCCCGCCCCTCCCCTCCCCCCCAGCGCCGTGCCGCACCACGCCACCGAAACACCCCCCGCGTTGCCCGGCCGAAACAACAACAAAAAAAAAACACAAAAAAAACCCACCCTCAAGCACCGCCCCGCCGAACAACAACAACAACAACAACAAAAAACCACTGCAAACGCCCCCCCGCCACTCCAACATTGGCTGCCCCTTCTAGGGTGCCGCCCCAAGCACATGCTTGGTCGGCTGGTGCCTGGAGCCGGCCCTGCTGTCAGCCTTTTGCTCCTGAACAGCTCCTGACAACTACTGTCCTCACAGCTTGAGAATGTCTTTTATCCCCCAAGAAGCCTTTTGTCTTAGGTTTCCATGCATCTACAATCTGTGATCCCCCACCCACCCAACAAACTGGTCCATGGAGCATGATATGGGTTTGAGAGGGGGTTAGAAGCAAATGGGTCTAATATTGTTCCTCAAATGTGGGTAAATGAGTGGTTCTCTCAGACTATTGTCCTCTTTCCTACATATATGCAACTGAATTCACTTTATAATCATATAGCAAACCCCCTTACATCAAATGTATAGAACATATGATATTCATGAATTATTACATATTAATTCCATGATGGTTGCATGGGCTACCTCTATGCTACCAAAGGAGCAGTGAACAAAGCACAACTGAGAACACTGATCATCCCCTGAAATTTAATCATTAAACAGAACTGGATTTTGTAGATTAAATACCATTTACTGAAGTCAATCTGCAAAGAATGGTCAACAGTGAGATCAGTTGGGCAGGCAGGATGGACTTTCATAGGATCTCCTCCAAGCTTTTTCACTGCTTCCCTCATGGCGGCAAAATCCACCATTGCAGGAATTCCACTAACAAAGAAGAACAAAGAAATAGCACTTTACATGTATTATGATGCATTGACAATTCTGTAAAATAAAGCTAACTGTAGAAGCTTGTTTTACTTTGTCTAACATGTTTTAAGGAATAGTAAGTATTCATGTGCTTGGTTTGTTTAAATATATCTAAATAAAAACTGTGCGCCATCCTAACCCCAAGCATAACCACCAATACATTTCAAGACTGTGTCAAATAGGAATATGCAAATTCCTTGGCCAACTGATTACATTTGGTATTTGCCCTTTTGTCTTGTTATGCTCCTGAATTGTGAGGAAACCTTGGCATAATGGCCACTTCTGGATGTATGGTAGCTGTACACCACCCCTTTGCTACACAAATGAATGCATATGCTATATTTTCTAATACTACTTTGCAATTTGTGTTTTTCACTGATATTATAGCAGTATTCATTTCAGGATCTAAAAGCACATTACAAAAGTGGTTAAGTACTGTCATCCCCATTTTACAGATAAAAAACACTCTTTAAGGACAACATACAAAACTAAAGGAAAGGAAAAGAATACTGATATAAACTGAAATTTTATGAAAATCTTATGATTTGATTTGTTAACTAACAAATCACTTCCATATATTTTTATATTACTAGGATATTTCTTAGAGAGTTAAGTTGGGTGAACTAATATCTTTTATTGGACCAGCTTCTGTTTGTCAGAGAGATGAGCTTTTGAGCTTACACAGAGTTCTTCTCTATTCTGCATGGCTTCTTGACAAATAAATGACTACCTAGCTTGGCAAAATTAAATGTGCCTAGTTTAATATTCTGTAGCTGCTTAAGAATTACCCTTTTAGCCACCTCACATCAACAAATCTCAATAATCCATAGGTAACATTCTAACGGACAAATCCTGCTTTTCTTATTCATGTATGTAGTCCCATTGACTTCAGTAGGCTTACATGCACCAGTAAAACATGCAGGATTTGACCTTAGGTTATCACAAGTCAGATTTCTAAGTATTTCATTGCACCATCACACAATCCTGCTACAGTTAAAGTGCCACCAAGCTGGTTCTTTGGCCCTTATTCTGCAAATTACTCCATGCAGACAGAAACCTTCACCCACATGGAGTCCCAGCAAAGTTCCATGTGGGCACAGGCATCTGCCTTCTTGCACCAACTTGCAGGATCAGAGTACAGGATCAGAGGCTTTATTTACAATGTAGGAACATCACTGAAAGGGCACTAAAACAAAAACTATGGATTTCCATTCACTAATGGAATGCTTAAACTCCACCTCATTTTGTTTTCAGGCCTGAGAAAAGATCGGTAACTTCACTGAGCAGGTGAACCAAGACAGATTTTGAAAACTTTATTAGTAAAATGTAATAAAAAAAAGAAAATATTTCACTTACGTAAAGTCTTGAAGAAGAACTCTGGCAGGATAGAAGGGCACTTCAACATTGTTCTGTTTTGTTTTCCAGTCTAAAATATTCATAGCATCTTCCTTTTTTAGTAAGAAGCCATCACAGTTACGGACAGCAGCTTCCAACAGTACCCGTATGGAATAAGGCAGAATATCTGGTTACGGGAAAGTAAATGAATTAATCAAGGAAACACTTTTAGCCTATATATGTTTTAACTAATAGCACATTACTATACTAAAGAGATTTGACAAATCAGGCAGTGAAATTCATTCCAACCCCATAAGAGCACAGGAATACAATACAGTTACAAGGAAACACTAAATCAATCAATGTGCATTTGTTCTCTATTATTATTCTATAGCACTCAGAAGGGTGCAACAATGTTTCACGGAAGAGAGGAGGACCTGGTCCTTAGTATAAAAGCTTATGAAAAAAATGGCCTTGATCCGAAAATGAGCTTTGAATATGTGAATCAAGGCAAAGCTCCACTGAAGTCAATGGGATACCACCCAAGTGTATAGGTCCAATCGTACAGAGCTCATTGCAGGGTCAGGACATTATTATAGATGGACCAAAATGTGTAAGAGTGACAAACAGTCAAGTTAGGATGAGGGCTACAGCAGTATGATTAGGAGTGTGCACATCTGGGAGGGTTGGGGATTTTGTTTTAAATATATAAAACAAACACTGAATAAAGCAACAGAGGGTCCTGTGGCACCTTTGAGACTAACAGAAGTATTGGGAGCATAAGCTTTCGTGGGTAAGAACCTCACTTCTTGCATCTGAAGAAGTG